>NW_027667141.1:0-133000 GCF_963924665.1 Micromys minutus
AAAAATTGCAAAAATTTCCCTTATTTTAGGGGAAAATTGAAGAAATTTCACATATTTCAGAGAAAAAAAGCAAAAATTTTTTTTTATTTTGGGGCAAAAATGCAGAGATTCACCTTATTTAGGGGTAAAATTGCTGAAATTTCACATATTTCAGGGCAAAAAGGCAGAAATTCCCCGTATTTTGGAGCAAAATTGCAGAAATTCCCCTAGTTGTGGGGCAAAAAGACAGAAATTCCCTATATGTTGGGGCAAAAACAGAATTTCTCCTTATTTTGGGGCAAAACTTAGAAATTCCACCTTTTTTGGGGCAAAATTCCAGAAATTTTCCTTATTTTGGAGCAAAATTGCAAAATTTCACTTATTTTGGGGCAAAATTGCAGAAATTTCACTTATTTCAGGGAAAAAAGGCAGAAATTTTCCTTATTTTGGGGCAAAAAGTCAGAAATTCCTAATATTTTGTGGCAAAAATGCAGAAATTCCCCTTATTTTGAGGTATAAAGGCTGAAATTCCCCTTATTTCAGGGCAAAAAGGCAGAAATTTCCCTTATTTTGTGGCAAAATTGCAGAAATTTCACTTATTTTAGGGTAATAAGTCAGAAATTCCCCTTATTTTGGGGCAAAAAAGACAGAAATTCCCTTTGTTTTCGGGAAAAAAGACAGAAATTCCACTTATTGAGAAGCAAAAAGGCAGAAATTCCACATATTTTGGAGCAAAAATGAAGAAATTTTCCTTTTTATGGCAAAAGGGTATGCATTCCCATTATTTTCAGGCAAAAAGGCAGAAATTCCCCGTATTTTGGTGCAAAATTGAAGAAATTTCCCTAATTTTGGCGCAAAAGGCAGAAATTCCCTTTATTTTGGGGCAAAAATCAGATTCCCCTTATTTTGGGGCAAAATTCCAGAAATTTCCTTTATTTTGGGGCAAAATTGCAGGAATTTACCTTATTTTGGGGCAAAATTGCAGAAATTTTTTTTTTTTGGTGCAAAATTTCAAAAGTTCACTTATTTTCAGGTAAAAAGGCTGAAATTTCCTTTGTTTTGGGCAAAAAGCAAGAAATTCCTTTTATTTTGGGGCAAAATTGCAGAAATCTCCCTTATTATAGGAAAAAATGGCAAAAATTTCCCTTAATTTAGGGGAAAATTGCAGAAATTTCACTTATTTCAGGGAAAAAGGCAGAAATTTTTTTTATTTTAGGGCAAAAAGTCAGAAATTCCTAATATTTTGTGGCAAAAATGCAGAAATTCCCCTTATTTTGAGGTATAAAGGCTGAAATTCCTCTTATTTCAGGGCAAAAAGGGAGAAATTTCCCTTATTTTGGGGCAAAATTGCAGAAATTTCACTTATTTTAGGGTAATAAGTCAGAAATTCCCCTTAATTTGGGGCAAAAAGACAGAAATTCCCTTTGTTTTGGGGGAAAAGACAGAAATTCCACTTATTGAGAAGCAAAAAGGCAGAAATTCCCTTTATTTTGGGGCAAAAATAAGAAATTCTCATTTTGGGGCAAAATTCCAGAAATTTCCTTTATTTTGGGGCAAAATTGCAGGAATTTACCTTATTTTGGGGCAAAATTGCAGAAATTTCCCTTATTTGGGGCAAAATTTCAGAAATTTCACTTATTTTCAGGTAAAAAGGCTGAAATTTCCTTTGTTTTGGGGCAAAAAAAAATTACCCTTATTTTGGGGCAAAATTGCAGAATTCTCCCTTATTATGGGAAAAATTGCAAAAATTTCCCTTATTTTAGAGGAAAATTGCAGAAATTTCACTTATTTCAGAGAAAAAAAACAAAAATTTTTCTTATTTTGGGGCAAAAGGCAGAAATTCCCATTATTTTGGGGCAAAAAAGCAGAAATTCACCTTATTTAGGGGTAAAATTGCAGAAATTTCACATATTTCAGGGCAAAAAGGCAGAAATTCCCCGTATTTTGGAGCAAAATTGCAGAAATTCCCCTAGTTGTGGGGCAAAATAACAGAAATTCCTATATGTTGGGGCAAAAAGACAGAATTTCTCCTTATTTTGGGGCAAAACTTAGAAATTCCACTTATTTTGGGGCAAAATTCCAGAAATTTTTCTTATTTTGGAGCAAAATTGCAAAATTTCACTTATTTTGGGGCAAAATTGCAGAAATTTCACTTATTTCAGGGAAAAAGGCAGAAATTTTCCTTATTTTGGGGCAAAAAGTCAGAAATTCCTAATATTTTGTGGCAAAAATGCAGAAATTCCCCTTATTTTGAGGTATAAAGGCTGAAATTCCCCTTATTTCAGGGCAAAAAGGCAGAAATTTCCCTTATTTTGGGGTAAAATTGCAGAAATTTCACTTATTTTAGGGTAATAAGTCAGAAATTCCCCTTATTTTGGGGCAAAAATACAGAAATTCCCTTTGTTTTCGGGAAGAAGACAGAAATTCCACTTATTTAGAGGCAAAAAAGCAGAAATTCCCCTTATTTTGAAGCAAAAATGAAGAAATTTCCCTTTTTATGGCAAAAAGATATGCATTCCCATTATTTTCAGGCAAAAAGGCAGAAATTCCCCGTATTTTGAAGCAAAATTGCAGAAATTCCCCTAATTTTGGGGCAAAAATCAGAAATTCCCCTTATTTTGGGGCAAAATTCCAGAAATTTCCTTTATTTTGGGGCAAAATAGCAGGAATTTACCTTATTTTGGGGCAAAATTGCAGAAATTTCCCTTATTTGGGGCAAAATTACAGAAATTTCACTTATTTTCAGGTAAAAAGTCTGAAATTTCCTTTGTTTTGGGGCCAAAAATAAGAAATTCCCCTTATTTTGAGGCAAAATTGCAGAAATCTCCCTTATTATGAGAAAAAATTGCAAAAATTTCCCTTATTTTAGGGGAAAATTGAAGAAATTTCACATATTTCAGAGAAAAAAAGCAAAAATTTTTTTTATTTTGGGGCAAAAATGCAGAGATTCACCTTATTTAGGGGTAAAATTGCTGAAATTTCACATATTTCAGGGCAAAAAGGCAGAAATTCCCCGTATTTTGGAGCAAAATTGCAGAAATTCCCCTAGTTGTGGGGCAAAAAGACAGAAATTCCCTATATGTTGGGGCAAAAACAGAATTTCTCCTTATTTTGGGGCAAAACTTAGAAATTCCACATTTTGGGGCAAAATTCCAGAAATTTTCCTTATTTTGGAGCAAAATTGCAAAATTTCACTTATTTTGGGGCAAAATTGCAGAAATTTCACTTATTTCAGGGAAAAAAGGCAGAAATTTTCCTTATTTTGGGGCAAAAAGTCAGAAATTCCTAATATTTTGTGGCAAAAATGCAGAAATTCCCCTTATTTTGAGGTATAAAGGCTGAAATTCCCCTTATTTCAGGGCAAAAAGGCAGAAATTTCCCTTATTTTGGGGCAAAATTGCAGTAATTTCACTTATTTTAGGGTAATAAGTCAGAAATTCCCCTTATTTTGGGGCAAAAAAGACAGAAATTCCCTTTGTTTTGGGGAAAAAAGACAGAAATTCCACTTATTGAGAAGCAAAAAGACAGAAATTCCACTTATTTTGGAGCAAAAATGAAGAAATTTCCCTTTTTATTGCAAAAGGGTATGCATTCCCATTATTTTCAGGCAAAAAGGCAGAAATTCCCCGTATTTTGGTGCAAAATTGAAGAAATTTCCCTAATTTTGGCGCAAAAGGCAGAAATTCCCTTTATTTTGGGGCAAAAATCAGATTCCCCTTATTTTGGGGCAAAATTCCAGAAATTTCCTTTATTTTGGGGCAAAATTGCAGGAATTTACCTTATTTTGGGGCAAAATTGCATAAATTTTTTTTGGGGGGCAAAATTTCAAAAATTTCACTTATTTTCAGGTAAAAAGGCTGAAATTTCCTTGTTTTGGGCAAAAAGCAAGAAATTCCTTTTATTTTGGGGCAAAATTGCAGAAATCTCCCTTATTATAGGAAAAAATGGCAAAAATTTCTCTTAATTTAGGGGAAAATTGCAGAAATTTCACTTATTTCAGAGAAAAAAAGCAAAAATTTTTCTTATTTTGGAGCAAAAAGGCAGAAATTCCCATTATTTTGGGGCAAAAAAGCAGAAATTCACCTTATTTAGGGGTAAAATTGCAGAAATTTCACATATTGCAGGGCAAAAGGGCAAAAATTCCCCGTATTTTGGAGCAAAATTGCAGAAATTACCCTAGTTGTGGGGCAAAAAGACAGAAATTCCCTATATGTTGGGGCAAAAAGACAGAAATTCTTTTTATTTTGGGGCAAAACTTAGAAATTCCACTTATTTTGGGGCAAAATTCCAGAAATTTTCCTTATTTTGGGACAAAATTGCAAAATTTCACTTATTTTGGGGCAAATTGAAGAAATTTCACTTATTTAAGGGAAAAAAGGCAGAATTTTTTTTTATTTTGGGGCAAAAAGTCAGAAATTCCTAATATTTTGTGGCAAAATGCAGAAATTTTCCTTATTTTGAGGTATAAAGGCTGAAATTCCCCTTATTTCAGGGCAAAAAAGTAGAAATTTGCCTTATTTTGGGGCAAAATTGCAGAAATTTCACTTATTTTAGGGTAATAAGTTAGAAATTCCCCTTATTTTGGGCCAAAATAGACAGAAATTCCTTTTGTTTTGGGGGAAAAAGACAGAAATTCCACTTATTGAGAAGCAAAAAGGCAGAAATTCCCCTTATTTTGGAGCAAAAATGAAGAAATTTTCCTTTTTTATGGCAAAAAGTTATGCATTCCCCTTATTTTCGGGCAAAAAGGCAGAAATTCCTTGTACTTTGGAGCATAATTGCAGAAATTCTTCTAATTGTGGTGCAAAAATGCAGAAATTCCCTATATGTTGGGGCAAAAAGAGAGAAATTCTCCTTATTTTGGGGCAAAACTCAGAAATTCCACTTATTTTGAGGCAAAATTCCAGAAATTTCCCTTATTCTGGGGAAAATTGCAGAAATTTCACTTATTTTGTGGCAAAATTGCAGAAATTTTACTTATTTCAGACAAAAAAGTTAGAAATTTTCCTTATTTTGAGAAAAAAAGGCAGGAATTCCCCTTATTTTGAGGTAAAAAGGCTGAAATTCCCCTTATTTGAGGGCAAAGAGGAAGAAATTTCCCTTATTTTGGGGCAAAATTGCAGAAATTTCACTTATTTCAGGGAAATAAGTCAGAAATTCCCCTTATTTTGGAGCAAAAAAGACAGAAATTACCTTTGTTTTGGAGGAAAAGACAGAAATTCCACTTATTTAGAGGCAAAAAGGCAGAAATTTCCATTATTTTGGAGCAAAAATGAAGAAATTGACCTTTTTATGGCAAAAAGGTATGCATTCCCCTTACTTTCGGGATAAAAAGAAGAAATTTCCCGTATTTTGAAGCAAAATTGCAGAAATTCTCATAATTTTCGGGCAAAAGGTAGAAATTCTCCTTATTTTAGGGCAAAAAGACAGTAAATCTCCTTTTTTCGGGAGCAAACAGTCAGAAATTTCCCTTATATTGGGGAAAAATTGCAGAAATTTCTTTTACATTGGGGCAAAATTGCAGAAATTTTTTTTTATTTTGGGGCAAAATTGCAGAAATTTCACTAATTTCAGGGTAATAAGTCAGAAATTCCCGTTATTTTGGGGCAAAAAAGACAGAAATTCCTTTTGTTTTGGGGGAAAAAGACAGAAATTCCACTTATTTAGAGGCAAAAAGGCAGAAATTCCTATTATTTTGAAGCAAAAATAAAGAAATTTCCCTTATTTATGGCAAAAAGTTATGCATTCCCTTTATTTTTGGGAAAAGGCAGAAATTTCCCGTATTTGGGAGCAAAATTGCAGAAATTCCCCTAATTGTGGGGCAAAAAGGCAGAAATTCCCTATATGTTGGGGAAAAAAGTCAGAAATTCTTCTTATTTTGGGGCAAAACTCAGAAATTCCACTTATTTTTGGGCAAAATTCCTGAAATTTCCCTTATATTGGAGAAAAATTTCAGAAATTTCAATTATTTTAGGGCAAAATTGGAGAAATTTTACTTATTTCAGGGAAAAAATGCAGAAATTTTCCTTATTTTGGGGCAAAAATCCAGAAATTCTTAATATTTTGTGGCAAAAATGTAGAAATTCCCCTTATTTTGAGGTAAAAAGGCTGAAATTCTTTTTATTTGGGGGCAAAAAGGCAGAAATTTCCCTTATTTTGGGGCAAAAAGACAGAAATTCCTTTTATTTGGGGGCAAAATTGCAGAAATTTCATTTATTTTGGGCCAAAATTGCACAAATTTCACTAATTTCAGGGCATAATTCAAAAATTCCTTTTATTTTGGGGCAAAAAGACAGAAATTCCATTTATTTTTTGGTACAAAGGCAGAAATTTCACTTACTTTGAAGTAAAAAGGCAGAAATTCCTCTTATTTTGGGGCAAAAATGAAGAAATTTCCTTTTTTGTGGTAAAAGGTATACATTCCTTTTACATTCGGGATAAAAAGCAAAAATTCCCCGTATTTTGAAGCAAAATTGCAGAAATTCTCATAATTTTCGGGCAAAAAGGGAGAAATTCCCTAATTTTGGGGCAAAAGGCAGAAATTCCGTTTATTTTGGGGCAAAAATCAGAAATTCCCCTTCTTTTGGGGTAAAATTTAAGAAATTTCCTTTATTTTGTGACAAAATTACAGGAATTTACCTGATTTTGGGGCAAAATTGAAGAAATTTCCCTTATTTGGGGCAAAATTGCAGAAATTTCACTTATTTTCATGTAAAGAAGCTGAAATTTCCTTTATTTTGGGGCAAAAATGGAGAAATTCTCCTTATGTTGGGGCAAAATTTCAGAAATTTTCCTTATTATTGGGAAAAATTGCAGAAATTTTCCTTATTTTAGGGCAAAATTGCAGAAATTTCACTTATTTCAGAGAAAAAACGCAAAAATTATTTATTTTGGGGCAAAAAGGCAGAAATTCCCATTAATTTGTGGCAAAAAGGCAGAAATTCACCTTATTTTGGGGTAAAATTGCAGAAATTTCACATACTTCAGGGCAAAAAGGCAGAAATTTCCCTTATGTTGGGGCAAAATTGCAGAAATTTCACTTATTTCAGTGTAATAAGTCAGAAATTCCCCTTATTTTGAGGCAAAAAAGACAGAAATTTCCTTTGTTTTGAGGGAAAAAGACAGAAATTCCACTAATTTGGAGGCAAAAATGCAGAAATTTCCCTTATTTTGGAGCAAAAAATGAAGAAATTTCCCTTTTTTATTGCAAAAATTTTGCATTCTCCTTATTTTCGGGCAAAAAGGCAGAAATTCCCCCTATTTTGGAACATAATTTCAGTAATTCCCCAAGTTGTGGTGCAGAAAGACAGAAATTCCCTATATGTTGGGGCAAAAAGACAGAAATTCTTCTTATTTTGGGGCAAAACTCAGAAATTCCACTTATTTTGGGGCAAAATTCTAGAAATTTCCCTTATTTTGGGGCAAAATTGCAGAAATTTCACTTATTTTGGGGCAAATTTGCAGAAATTTCACCTATTTCAGGGAAAAATGGCAGAAATTTTCTTTATTCTGGGGCAAAATTGCAGAAATTTCACTTATTCAGGGAAAGAAAGGCACAAATTTTCCTTATTTTGAGGCAAAAAGTCAGAAATTCCTAATATTTTGTGGCAAAAATGAAGAAATTTCCCTTTATTTTGAGGTAAAAAGGCTGAAATTCCCCTTATTTGGGGGCAAAGAGGCAGAAATTTCCCTCATTTTGGGTCAAAATTGGAGAAATTTCACTTATTTCAGGGTAATAATTCAGAAATTCCCCTTATTTTGGGGCAAAAAAGACAGAAATTCCCTTTGTTTTGGGGGAAAAAGACAGAAATTCCACTTATTTAGAGGCAAAAATGCAGAAATTCCCCTTATTTTGGAGCAAAAATGAAGAAATTTACCTTTTTATGGCAAAAAGGTATGCATTCCCCTTACTTTTGGGATAAAAAGCAGAAATTCCCAGTATTTTGAAGCAAAATTGCTGAAATTCTCATAATTTTCGGGCAAAAAGGCAGAAATTCTCCTTATTTTGGGGCAAAAAGACAGAAGATCTCCTTTCTTTGGGAGCAAACATTCAGAAATTCCCCTTATTTTGGGGCAAAATTGCAGAAATTTCCTTTACATTGGGACAAAATTGCAGAAATTTCCCTTATTTTGGGGCAAAATTGCAGAAATTTCACTTACTTCAGGGTAATAAGTCAGAAATTCCCCTTATTTTGGGGCAAAAAAGAAAGAAATTCTCTTTGTTTTGGGAGAAAAAGACAGAAATTCCACTTATTTAGAGGCAAAAAGGCAGAAATTCCCTTTATTTTGGAGCAAAAATTAAGAAATTTCCCTTTTTATGGCCAAAAGTTATGCATTCTCATTATTTTCAGGCAAAAAGACAGAAATTCCCGTATTTTGGAGCAAAAATCAGAAATTCCCCTTATTTTGGGGCAAAATTCCAGAAATTTCCTTTATTTTGGGCAAAATTGCAGGAATTTACCTTATTTTGGGGCAAAATTGCAGAAATTTCCCTTATTTGGGGCAAAATTTCAGAAATTTCACTTATTTTCAGGTAAAAAGGCTGAAATTTCCTTTGTTTTGGGGCAAAAAGGAAGAAATTCCTCTTATTTTGGGGCAAAATTGCAGAAATCTGCCTTATTATGGAAAAAAATTGCAAAAAGTTCCCTTATTTTAGAGGAAAATTGCAGAAATTTCACTTATTTCAGAGAAAAAACGCAAAAATTTTTCTTATTTTGGGGCAAAAAGTAAGAAAATCCCATTATTTTGGGGCAAAAAAGCAGAAATTCACCTTATTTAGGGGTAAAATTGCAGAAATTTCACATATTTCAGGGCAAAAAGGCAGAAAATCCCTGTATTTTGGAGCAAAATTGCAGAAATTCCCCTAGTTGTGGATCAAAAAGACAGAAATTCCCTATATGTTGGGGCAAAAAGACAGAAATTCTTCTTATTTTGGGCCAAAACTTAGAAATTCCACTTATTTTGGTGCAAAATCCAGAAATTTTCCTTCTTTTGGGGCAAAATTGCAAAATTTCACTTATTTTGGGGCAAAATTGCAGAAATTTCACTTATTTCAGGGAAAAAAGGCAGAAATTTTCATTATTTTGGGGCAAAAAGTCAGAAATTCCTAATATTTTGTGGCAAAAATGCAGAAATTCCTTTTATTTTGAGGTATAAAGGCTGAAATTCCCCTTATTTCAGGGCAAAATTGCAGAAATTCCCCTAGTTGTGGGGCAAAAAGACAGAAATTCTCCTTATTTTGGGGTAAAACTCAGAAATTCCACTTATTTTGGGGCAAAATTCAAGAAATTTCCCTTATTCTGGGGCAAAATTGCTGAAATTTCACTTATTTTGGGCAAAATTGCAGAAATTTCACTTATTTCATCGAAAAAAAAAGAAATTTGTTTATTTTGGGGCAAAAAGGCAGAAATTCCTCTAAATTTGACGTAAAAAGGCTGAAATTGCCTTTATTTGGGGGCAAAAAGGCAGAAATTTCCCTTATTTTGGGGCAAAATTACAGAAATTTCACTTATTTCAAAGTAATAAGTCAGAAATTTTCCTTATTTTGGGGCCAAAAAGACAGAAAATCCCTTTGTTTTGGGGGAAAAAGACAGAAATTCCACTTATTTAGAGGCAAAAAGACAGAAATTTCCCTGATTTTGGTGCAAAAATGAAGAAATTTACCTTTTTATGGCAAAAAGGTATGCATTCCCCTTTACTTTCGGGATAAAAAGCAGAAATTCCCCGTATTTTGAAGCAAAATTGCAGAAATTCTCATAATTTTCAGGCAAAAAGGTAGAAATTCTCCTTATTTTGGGGAAAAAAGACAGAATATCTTTTTTTTTCGGGAGCAAACTGTCAGAAATTTCCCTTATTTTGGGGCAAAATTGCAGAAATTTTTTTTTACATTGGGGCAAAATTGCAGAAATTTCTCTTATTTTGGGACAAAATTGCAGAAATTTCACTTATTTCAGGGTAATAAGTCAGAAATTCCCCTTATTTTGGGGCAATAAAGACAGAAATTCCCTTTGTTTTGGAGGAAAAGACAGAAATTCCACTTATTTAGAGGCAAAATGGCAGAAATTTCCATTATTTTGGAGCAAACATGAAGAAATTTACCTTTTTATGGCAAAAAGGTATGCATTCCCCTTACTTTCGGGATAAAAAGCAGAAATTCCCCGTATTTTGTAGCAAAATTGCAGAAATTCTCATAATTTTCGGGCAAAAAGGTAGAAATTCTCCTCATTTTTGGGCAAAAAGACAAAAAATCTCCTTTTTTCTGGAGCAAACAGTCAGAAATTTCCCTTATTTTGGGGGAAAATTGGAGAAATTTCTTTTACATTGGGGCAAAATTGCAGAAATTTTTTTTATTTTGGGGCAAAATTGCAGAAATTTCACTAATTTCAGGGTAATAAGTCAGAACTTCCCGTTATTTTGGGGCAAAAAAGACTAAAATTCCCTTTGTTTTGGGGGAAAAAACAGAAATTCCACTTATTTAGAGGCAAAAAGGCAGAAATTCCACTTATTTTGGAGCAAAAATGAAGAAATTTCCTTTTTTTATGGCAAAAAGTTATGCATTCCCTTTATTTTTGGGAAAAGGCAGAAATTTCCCATATTTAGGAGCAAAATTGCAGAAATTCCCCTAATTGTGGGGCAAAAAGGCAGAAATTCCCTATATGTTGGGGAAAAAAGACAGAAATTCTTCTTATTTTGGGGCAAAACTCAGAAATTACACGTATTTTTGGGCAAAATTCTAGAAATTTTCCTTATTTTGGGGAAAAATTGCAGAAATTTCACTTAATTTATGGCAAAATTGGAGAAATTTCACTTATTTCAGGGAAAAAAGGCAGAAATTTTCCTTATTTTGGGGCAAAAATCCAGAAATTCTTAATATTTTGTGGCAAAAATGTAGAAATTCCCCTTAGTTTTAGGTAAAAAGGCTGAAATTCTTTTTATTTGGGGGCAAAAAGGCAGAAATTCCTTTTATTTTGTGGCAAGAATGCAGAAATTTCATTTATTTTGGGCAAAATTGCACAAATTTCACTTATTTCAGGGCATAATTCAAAAATTCCTTTCATTTTGGGGTAAAAAGACAGAAATTCCATTTATTTTTGGTACAAAGGAAGAAATTTCACTTACTTTGAAGTAAAAAGGCAGAAATTCCTCTTATTTTGGGGCAAAAATGAAGAAATTTCCTTTTTTGTGGTAAAAGGTATACATTCCCCTTACATTCGGGATAAAAAGCAAAAATTCCCCCTATTTTGAAGCAAAATTGCAGAAATTCTCATAATTTTCCGGCAAAAAGAGAGAAATTCCCTAATTTTGAGGCAAAAGGCAAAAATTCCTTTTATTTTGGGGCAAAAATCAGAAATTCCCTTTCTTTTGGGGTAAAATTTAATAAATTTCCTTTATTTTGGGACAAAATTACAGGAATTTACCTTATTTTGGGGCAAAATTGAAGAAATTTCCCTTATTTGATGCAAAATTGCAGAAATTTTACTTATTTTCATGTAAAAAAGCTGAAATTTCCTTTATTTTGGGGCAAAAAGGGAGAAATTCCCCTAATTTTGGGGCAAAATTTCAGAAATTTTCCTTATTATTGGGAAAAATTGCAGAAATTTTCCTTATTTTAGGGCAAAATTGCAGAAATTTCACTTATTTTAGAGAAAAAAAGCAAAAATTATTTATTTTGGGGCAAAAAGGCAGAAATTCCCATTAATTTGTGGCAAAAAGGCAGAAATTCACCTAATTTGGTGTAAAATTGCAAAAATTTCACATATTTCAGGGCAAAAAGGCAGAAATTTCCCTTATGTTGGGGCAAAATTGCAGAAATTTCACTTATTTCAGTGTAATAAGTCAGAAATTCCCTTTATTTTGAGGCAAATAAGACAGAAATTTCCTTTGTTTTGAGGAAAAAAGACAGAAATTCCACTTATTTGGAGGAAAAAAGGCAGAAATTTCCCTTATTTTGGAGCAAAAATGAAGAAATTTCCCTTTTTTATGGCAAAAAGTTTTGCATTCTCCTTATTTTCGGGCAAAAAGGCAGAAATTCCCCCTATTTTGGAGCATAATTGCAGAAATTCGCCAAGTTGTGGTGCAGAAAGACAGAAATTCCCTATATGTTGGGGCAAAAAGACAGAAATTCTTCTTATTTTGGGGCAAAACTCAGAAATTCCACTTATTTTGGGGCAAAATTCTAAAAATTTCCCTTATTTTGGGGCAAAATTGCAGAAATTTCACTTATTTTGGGGCAAAATTGCAGAAATTTCACTTATTTCAGGGAAAAAAGGCACAAATTTTCCTTATTTTGGGGCAAAAAGACAGAAGATCTCCTTTTTTC
Source organism: Micromys minutus (assembly GCF_963924665.1). Lineage (NCBI taxonomy): Eukaryota > Metazoa > Chordata > Mammalia > Rodentia > Muridae > Micromys > Micromys minutus. The sequence goes on from NW_027667141.1 coordinate 12,299, forward strand.
GGGAGCAAACATTCAGAAATTCCCCTTATTTTGGGGCAAAATTGCAGAAATTTCCTTTACATTGTGGCAAAATTGTAGAAATTTCCCTTATTTTGGGGAAAAATTTCAGAAATTTCACTTATTTCAGGGTAATAAGTCAGAAATTCCCCTTATTTTGGGGCAAAAAAAAAATTCTCTTTGTTTTGGGAGAAGAAAACAGAAATTCCACTTATTTAGAGGCAAAAAGGCAGAAATTCCCTTTATTTTGGAACAAAAATGAAGAAATTTCTCTTTTTATGGCCAAAAGTTATGCATTCCCATTATTTTCAGGCAAAAAGGCAGAAATTCCCGTATTTTGGAGCAAAATTGCAGAAATTCCCCTAATTTTGGGTCAAAAGGCAGAAATTCCCTTTATTTTGGGGCAAAAATCAAAAATTCCCCTTACTTTGGGGAAAAATTCCTGAAATTTCCTTTATTTTGGGGCAAAATTGCAGGAATTTACCTTATTTTGTGGCAAAATTGCAGAAATCTGTCTTATTATGGAAAAAAATTGCAAAAATTTCCCTTATTTTAGGGGAAAATTGCAGAAATTTCACTTATTTCAGAGAAAAAACGCAAAAATTTTTCTTATTTTGGGGCAAAAAGGCAGAAATTCCCATTATTTTTGGGCAAAAAAGCAGAAATTCACCTTATTTAGGGGTAAAATTGCAGAAACTTCACATATTTTAGGGCAAAAAGGCAGAAAATTCCCGTATTTTGGAGCAAAATTGCAGAAATTCCCCTAGTTGTGGAGCAAAAAGACAGAAATTCCCTATATGTTGGGGCAAAAAGACAGAAATTCTCCTTATTTTGGGGCAAAACTTAAAAATTCCACTTATTTTGGTGCAAAATTCCAGAAATTTTCCTTCTTTTGGGGCAAAATTGCAAAATTTCACTTATTTTGGGGCAAAATTGCAGAAATTTCACTTATTTCAGAAAAAAAAGGCAGAAATTTTCCTTATTTTGGGGCAAAAAGTCAGAAATTCCTAATATTTTGTGGCAAAAATGCAGAAATTCCCCTTATTTTGAGGTATAAAGGCTGAAATTCCCCTTATTTCAGGGCAAAATTGCAGAAATTCCCCTAGTTGTGGGGCAAAAATGCAGAAATTCCCTATATGTTGGGGCAAAAAGACAGAAATTCTCCTTATTTTGGGGCAAAACTCAGAAATTCCACTTATTTTGGGGCAAAATTCCAGAAATTTCCCTTATTCTGGGGCAAAATTGCAGAAATTTTACTTATTTTGGGCAAAATTGCAGCAATTTCCCTTATTTCATGGAAAAAAAAAGAAATTTTGTTATTTTGGGGCAAAAAGGCAGTTATTCCTCTTATTTTGATGTAAAAAGGCTGAAATTGCCCTTATTTGGGGGCAAAAAGGCAGAAATTTCCCTTATTTTGGGGCAAAATTGCAGAAATTTCACTTATTTCAGGGTAATAAGTCAGAAATTTTCCTTATTTTGGGGCAAAAAAGTCAGAAAATCCCTTTGTTTTTGGGGAAAAAGACAGAAATTCCACTTATTTAGAGGCAAAAAAGCAGAAATTCCCTTTATTTTGGAGCAAAAATGAAGAAATTTCTCTTTTTTAAGGCAAAAAGTTATGCATTGTTCTTATTTTCGGGCAAAAAGGCCGAAATTCCTCGTATTTTGGAGCAAAATTGCAGAAATTCCCCTAATTGTGGGGCAAAAATGCAGAAATTCCTTTGATGTTTGGGCAAAAAGACAGAAATTCCCCTTATTTTGGGGCAAAACTCAGAAATTCCACTTATTTTGGGGCAAAATTCCAGAAATTTCCCTTATTCTGGGGCAAAATTGCAGAAATTTCACTTATTTTGTGGCAAAATTGCAGAAATTTTACTTATTTCAGGGAAAAAAGTTAGAATTTTTTTTTATTTTGGGTAAAAAATGCAGGAATTCCCCTTATTTTGAGGTAAAAAGGCTGAAATTCCCCTTATTTGAGGGCAAAGAGGAAGAAATTTCCCTTATTTTGGGGCAAAATTGCAGAAATTTCACTTATTTCAAAGTAATAAGTCAGAAATTTTCCTTATTTTGGGGCCAAAAAGACAGAAAATCCCTTTGTTTTGGGGGAAAAAGACAGAAATTCCAATTATTTAGAGGCAAAAAGACAGAAATTTCCCTGATTTTGGTGCAAAAATGAAGAAATTTACCTTTTTATGGCAAAAAGGTATGCATTCCCCTTTACTTTCGGTATAAAAAGCAGAAATTCCCCGTATTTTGAAGCAAAATTGCAGAAATTCTCATAATTTTCGGGCAAAAAGGCAGAAATTCTCCTTATTTTGGGGAAAAATGACAGAAAATCTCCTTTTTTCGGGAGCAAACAGTCAGAAATTTCCCTTGTTTTGGGGCAAAATTGCAGAAATTTCCTTTACTTTGGGGCAAAATTGAGAAATTTCCTTTATTTTGGGGCAAAATTGCAGAAATTTCACTTATTTCAGGGTAATAAGTCAGAAATTCCCGTTATTTTGGAGCAAAAAAGACAGAAATTTCCTTTGTTTTGGGGGAAAAAGACAGAAATTCCACTTATTTAGAGGCAAAAAGGCAGAAATTCCCCTTATTTTGAAGCACAAATGAAGAAATTTCCCTTTTTTATGGCAAAAAGTTATGCATTCCCTTTATTTTTGGGAAAAGGCAGAAATTCCCCGTATTTTCGAGCAAAATTGCAGAAATTCCCCTAATTTTTGGGCAAAATTCCAGAAATTTCCCTTATTTTGGGGGAAAATTGCAGAAATTTCACTTATTTTAGGGCAAAATTGGAGAAATTTCACTTATTTAAAAGAAAAAAGGCAGAAATTTTCCTTATTTTGGGGCAAAAAGTCAGAAATTCCTAATATTTTGTGGCAAAAATGCAGAAATTCCCCTTATTTTGAAGTATAAAGGCTGAAATTCCCCTTATTTCAGGGCAAAATTGCAGAAATTCCCCTAGTTGTGGGGTAAAAATGCAGAAATTCCCTATATGTTGGGGCAAAAAGACAGAAATTCTCCTTATTTTGGGGCAAAACTCAGAAATTCCATTTATTTTGGGGCAAAATTCCAGAAATTTCCCTTATTCTGGGGCAAAATTGCAGAAATTTTACTTATTTTGGGCAAAATTGCAGCAATTTCCCTTATTTCATGGAAAAAAAAAGAAATTTTGTTATTTTGGGGCAAAAAGGCAGTTATTCCTCTTATTTTGATGTAAAAAGGCTGAAATTGCCCTTATTTGGGGGCAAAAAGGCAGAAATTTCCCTTATTTTGGGGCAAAATTGCAGAAATTTCACTTATTTCAGGGTAATAAGTCAGAAATTTTCCTTATTTTGGGGCAAAAAAGTCAGAAAATCCCTTTGTTTTTAGGGAAAAAGACAGAAATTCCACTTATTTAGAGGCAAAAAAGCAGAAATTCCCTTTATTTTGGAGCAAAAATGAAGAAATTTCTTTTTTTTAAGGCAAAAAGTTATGCATTGTTCTTATTTTCGGGCAAAAAGGCAGAAATTCCTCGTATTTTGGAGCAAAATTGCAGAAATTCCCCTAATTGTGGGGCAAAAATGCAGAAATTCCTTTTATGTTTGGGCAAAAAGACAGAAATTCCCCTTATTTTGGGGCAAAACTCAGAAATTCCACTTATTTTGGGGCAAAATTCTAGAAATTTCCCTTATTCTGGGGCAAAATTGCAGAAATTTCACTTATTTTGTGGCAAAATTGCAGAAATTTTACTTATTTCAGGGAAAAAAGTTAGAAATTTTTTTTATTTTGGGTAAAAAATGCAGGAATTCCCCTTATTTTTAGGTAAAAAGGCTGAAATTCCCCTTATTTGAGGGCAAAGAGGAAGAAATTTCCCTTATTTTGGGGCAAAATTGCAGAAATTTCACTTATTTCAGGGTAATAAATCAGAAATTCCCCTTATTTTGGGGCAAAAAAGACAGAAATTTTTTTTTGAGGAAAAGACAGAATTTCCACTTATTTAGAGGCAAAAAGACAGAAATTTCCCTGATTTTGGTGCAAAAATGAAGAAATTTACCTTTTTATGGCAAAAAGGTATGCATTCCCCTTTACTTTCGGTATAAAAAGCAGAAATTCCCCGTATTTTGAAGCAAAATTGCAGAAATTCTCATAATTTTCGGGCAAAAAGGCAGAAATTCTCCTTATTTTGGGGAAAAATGACAGAAAATCTCCTTTTTTCGGGAGCAAACAGTCAGAAATTTCCCTTGTTTTGGGGCAAAATTGTAGAAATTTCCTTTACTTTGGGGCAAAATTGAGAAATTTCCTTTATTTTGGGGCAAAATTGCAGAAATTTCACTTATTTCAGGGTAATAAGTCAGAAATTCCCGTTATTTTGGAGCAAAAAAGACAGAAATTTCCTTTGTTTTGGGGGAAAAAGACAGAAATTCCACTTATTTAGAGGCAAAAAGGCAGAAATTCCCCTTATTTTGAAGCACAAATGAAGAAATTCCCCTTTTTTATGGCAAAAAGTTATGCATTCCATTTATTTTTGGGAAAAGGCAGAAATTCCCCGTATTTTCGAGCAAAATTGCAGAAATTCCCCTAATTTTTGGGCAAAATTTCAGAAATTTCCCTTATTTTGGGGAAAAAATTGCAGAAATTTCACTTATTTTAGGGCAAAATTGCAGAAATTTCACTTATTTAAAGGAAAAAAGGCAGAATTTTTCCTTATTTTGGGGCAAAAAGGCAGAAATTCTTAATATTTTGTGGCTAAAATGTAGAAATTCCCCTTATTTTGAGGTCAAAAGGCTGTAATTCCTTTTATTTGGGGGCAAAAAGGCAGAAATTTCCCTTATTTTGGGGCAAAAAGACAGAAATTCCTATTATTTTGTGACAAAAAGGCAGAAATTTCATTTATTTTGGGGCAAAATTGCAGAAATTTCACTTATTTCAGGGCATAATTCAAAAATTTTTTTTATTTTGGGGCAAAAAGACAGAAATTCCATTTATTTTTTGGTACAAAGGCAGAAATTTCACTTACTTTGAAGTAAAAAGGCAGAAATTCCTCTTATTTTGGGGCAAAAATGAAGAATTTTTTTTTTTTGTGGTAAAAGGTATACATTCCCCTTACATTCTGGATAAAAAGCAGGAATTCCCCGTGTTTTGAAGCAAAAATGCAGAAATTCTCATAATTTTCGGTCAAAAAGGGAGAAATTCCCTAATTTTGGGGCAAAAGGCAGAAATTCCTTTTATTTTGGGGCAAAAATCAGAAATTCCCCTTCTTTGGGGGCAAAATTCAAGAAATTTCCTTTATTTTGGGGCAAAATTACAGGAATTTACCTTATTTTGGGGCAAAATTGAAGAAATTTCCCTTATTGGGAGCAAAATTGCAAAAATTTCACTTATTTTCAGGTAAAAAGGCTGAAATTTCCTTTATTTTGGGGCAATAAGGGAGAAATTCCACTTATTTTGGAGCAAAATTGCAGAAATTTCCCTTATTATGGGGAAATATTGCAGAAATTTCCCTTAATTTAAGGCAAAATTGCAGAAATTTCACTTATTTCAGAAAAAAAAAAGCAAAAATTTTTCTTATTTTGGGGCAAAAAGGCAGAAATTCCAATTATTTTGGGGCAAAAAAGACAGAAATTCACTTTGTTTTGGGGGAAAAAGACAGAAATTCCACTTATTTAGAGGCAAAAACGCAGAAATTCCCCTTATTTTGGAGCAAAAATGAAGAAATTTACCTTTTTATGGCAAAAAGTTATGCATTCCCCTTACTTTCGTGATAAAAGCAGATATTCCCCGTATTTTGAAGCAAAATTGCAGAAATTCTCATAATTTTCGGGCAAAAAGGCAGAAATTCTCCTTATTTGGTGGCAGAAAGTCAGATAATCTCCTTTTTTTGGGAACAAACATTCAGAAATTTCCCTTATTTTGGAGAAAAATTGAAGAAATTTCACTTATTTCAGGGTAATAAGTCAGAAATTCCCCTTATTTTGGGGCAAAAAAGACAGAAATTCCCTTTGTTTTGGGGGGAAAAGACAGAAATTCCACTTATTTAGGGGCAAAAAGGCAGAAATTCCCTTTATTTTGGAGCAAAAATGAAGAAATTTTCCTTTTTATGGAAAAAAGGTATGCATTTCCATTATTTGCGGAAAAAAGGCAGAAATTCCCCGTATTTTGGAGCAAAATTGCAGGAATTCCCCTAATTATGGGGCAAAATTCTAGAAATTTCCTTTATTTTGGGGCAAAATTGCAGGAATTTACCTTATTTTGGAGCACAATTTCAGAAATTTCCCTTATTTGGGGCAAAATTGCAGAAATTTCAGTTATTTTCAGGTAAAAAGCCTAAAATTTCCTTTATTTTGGGGCAAAAAGGGAAAAATTCCCCTTATTTTGGGGCAAAATTGCAAAAATTTCCCTTATTATGGGGAAATATTGCAGAAATTTTTCTTAATTTAAGGCAAAATTGCAGAAATTTCACTTATTTCAGAGAAAAAAAGCAAAAATTTTTCTTATTTTGGGGCAAAAAGGCAGAAATTCCCATTATTTTGGGGCAAAAAGGCAGAAATTCACCTTATTTTAGAGTAAAATTGCAGAAATTTCACATATTTCAGGGCAAAAAGGCAGAAATTTCCCTTAATTTGGGGCAAAAAAGACAGAAATTCCCTTTGTTTTGGAGGAAAAAGACAGAAATTCCACTTATTTAGAGGCAAAAAGGCAAAAATTCCCCTTATTTTGGAGCAAAAATGAAGAAATTTCCCTTTTTTATGGCAAAGAGTTATGCATTCCCCCTTTTTTTTTGGGCAAAAATGCAGAAATTCCCAGTATTTTGGAGCAAAATTGCAGAAATTCCCCTAATTGTTGGGCAAAAATGCAGAAATTCCCTATATGTTGGGGCAAAAAGACAGAAATTTTCCTTATTTTTGGGGCAAAACTCAGAAATTCCACTTATTTTGGGGCAAAATTCCAGAAATACCCTTATTTTGGGGCAAAATGGCAGATATTTCACTTATTTTAGGACAAAATTGCAGAAATTTCACTTATTTCAGGTAAAAAAGGCAGAAAATTTCCTTATTTTGGAGCAAAAAGGCAGAAATTCCTAATATTTTGTGGCAAAAATGCAGAAATTCCCCTTATTTTGAGGTTAAAAAGCTGAAATTCCCCTTATTTGGGGGCAATAAGGCAGAAATTTCCCTTATTTTGGGGCAAAATTGGAGAAATTTCACTTATTTCAGTGTAATAAGTCAGAAATTTTCTTGATTTTGGGGCAAAAAAGACAGAAAATCCCTTTGATTTGGAGGAATAAACAGAAATTCCACTTAGTTAGAGGCAAAATCAGAAATTCCCCTTATTTTGGAGCAAAAATGAAGAAATTTACCTTTTTTAAGGCAAAAAGGTATGCATTCCCCTTATTTTTGGGCAATAAGGCAGAAATTTCCCTTATTTTGGGGCAAAATTGGAGAAATTTCACTTATTTCAGTGTAATAAGTCAGAAATTTTCTTGATTTTGGGGCAAAAAAGACAGAAAATGCCTTTGATTTGGAGGAATAAACAGAAATTCCACTTAGTTAGAGGCAAAATCAGAAATTCCCCTTATTTTGGAGCAAAAATGAAGAAATTTACCTTTTTTAAGGCAAAAAAGTATGCATTCCCCTTATTTTTGGGCAATAAGGCAGAAATTCCTTGTATTTTGGAGCAAAATTGCAGAAATTTCCCTAATTGTGGGGCAAAAATGTAGAAATTCCCTATATGTTGGGGCAAAAAGACAGAAATTCTCCTTATTTTGTGGCAAAACTCAGAAATTCCACTTATTTTGGGGCAAAATTCCAGAAATTTCATTTATTCTCGGGCAAAATTGCAGAAATTTCACTAATTTTGGGGCAAAATTGCTGAAATTTCACTTATTTCAGGGTAATAAGTCAGAAATTCCCCTTATTTTGGGGCAAAAAAGACAGAAATTTCCTGTGTTTTGGGAGAAAAAGACAGAAATTCCACTTATGTAGAGGCAAAAAGGCAGAAATTCCCTTTTTTTTGGAGCAAAAATGAAGAAATTTCCCTTTTTATGGCAAAAAGGTATTCATTCCCATTATTTTCGGGCAAAAAGGCAGAAATTCCCCGTATTTTGGACCAAAATTGCAGAAATTCCCCTAATTTTGGGGCAAAAGGCAAAAATTCCCTTTATTTGGGGGCAAAAATTAGAAATTCCCAATATTTTGGGGCAAAATTCAAGAAATTTCCTTTATTTTGGGGCAAAATTGCAGGAATTTACCTTATTTTGGGGCAAAATTGCAGAAATTTCCCTTATTTGGGACAAAATTGCAGAAATTTCAGTTATTTTCAGGTAAAAAGGCTGAAATTTCTTTTATTTCGGGGCAAAAAGGGAGAAATTCCCCTTATTTTGGGGCAAAATTGCAGAAATTTCCCTTATTATGGGGAAATATTGCAGAAATTTTTCTTAATTTAAGGCAAAATTGAAGAAATTTCACTTCTTTCAGAGAAAAAAAGCAAAAATTTTTCTTATTTTGGGGCAAAAAGGCAGAAATTCCCATTATTTTGGGGCAAAAAGGCAGAAATTCACCTTATTTTGGGGTAAAATTGCAGAAATTTCACATATTTCAGGGCAAAAAGGTAGAAATTTCCCTTAAATTGGGGCAAAAAAGACAGAAATTTTCTTTGTTTTGGGGGAAAAAGACAGAAATTCCACTTATTTAGAGGCAAAAATGCAGAAATTCTCCTTCTTTTGGAGCAAAAATAAAGAAATTTTCCTTTTTTATGGCAAAAAGTTATGTATTCCCCTTATTTTCGGGCAAAGAAGCAGAAATTCCCCATATTTTGGAGCAAAATTTCAGAAATTCCCCTAATTGTGGGGCAAAAATGCAGAAATTCCCTATATGTTTGGGCAAAAAGACAGAAATTCTCCTTATTTTGGGGCAAAACTCAGAAATTCCACTTATTTGTGGCAAAATTCCAGAAATTTTCCTTATTTTGGGGCAAAATTGCAGAAATTTCACTTATTTTAGGGCAAAATTGCAGAAATTTCACTAATTTCGGGGAAAAAAGGAAGAAATTTTCTATATTTTAGGGCAAAAAGGCAGAAATTCCTAATATTTTGTGGCAAAAATCCAGAAATTTCCCTTATTTTGGGGCAAAATTGCAGAAATTTCACTTATTTCAGGGTAATGAGTCAGAAATTCCACTTATTTTGGGGCAAAAATGAGAGAAATTCCCTGTGTTTTGTGGGAAAAAGACAGAAATTCCACTTATTTAGAAGCAAAAAGGCTGAAATTCCCCTTATTTTGAAGCAAAAATGAAGAAATTTCATTTCTTATGGCAAAAAGGTATGCATTCCCATTATTTTCGGGCAAAAAGGCAGAAATTCTCCGGATTTTGATCAAAATTGCAGAAATTCCCCTAATTTTGGGGCAAAAGGCAGAAATTCCCTTTATTTTGGGGCAAAAATCAGAAAATCCCTTTATTTTGAGGCAAAATTCACGAAATTTCGTTTATTTTGGGGCAAAATTGGAGGAATTTACCTTATTTTGGGGCAAAATTGCAGAAATTTCCCTTATTATGGGTAAAAATTGCAAAAATTTTCTTTATTTTAGAACAAAATTGCAGAAATTTCACTTATTTCAGAGAAAAAAAGCAAAAATTTTTCTTATTTTGGGACAAAAATGCAAAAATTCCCATTATTTTGGGGCAAAAAGGCAAAAATTCGACTTATTTTGGGGTAAAATTGCAGAAATTTCACATATTTCAGGGCAAAAAGGCAGAAATTTCTCTTATTTTGGGGCAAAATTTCGGAAATTTCACTTATTTCATGGTAATAAGTCAGAAATTCATCTAATTTTGGGGCAAAAAATACAAAAATTCCCATTTTTTTTGGGGAAAAAGTCAGAAATTCCACTTATTTAGAGGCAAAAAGACAGAAATTCCCATTATATTGGAGCAAAAATGAAGAAATTTCCCTTTTTTATGGAAAAAAGTTATGCATTTTCCTTATTTTCGGGCAAAAAAGCAGAAATTCCCCGTTTGGAGCAAAATTGCAGAAATTCCCCTAATTGTGGGGCAAAAATGCAGAAATTCCCAATATGTTGGGGCAAAAAGACAGAAATTCTCCTTATTTTGGGGCATAACTCAGAAATTCCACTTATTTTGTGGAAAAATTCCAAAATTTCTCTTATTTTGGGGCAAAATTGCAGAAATTTCACTTATTTCAGGGAAAAATGCAGAAATTTTCCTTATTTTGGGGCAAAAATGCAGAAATTCTTAATATTTTGTGGCAAAAATGCAGAAATTCCCTTTATTTTGAGGGAAAAAGGCTGTAATTCCCCTTATTTTGGGGCAAAAAGGCAGAAATTTCCTTTATTTTGGGGCAAAAAGACAGTAACTCCTTTTATTTTGTGGCAAAAAGGCAGAAATTTCTTTTATTTTGGGACAAAATTGCAGAAATATCACTTATTTCAGGGCCTAATTCAAAAATTCTTTTTATTTTGGGGCAAAAATACAGAAATTCCATTTATTTTTGGTTAAAAAAGGAGAAATTTCACTTATTTTGATGTAAAAAGCAGAAATTCCTCTTATTTTGGGGCAAAAATGAAGAAATTTCCCTTTTTTGTGGCAAAAGGTATACATTCCCCTTACTTTCGGGATAAAAAGCCGAAATTCCCCGTATTTTGAAGCAAAATTGCAGAAATTTTCATAATTTTCGGGCAAAAAAGCAGAAATTCTCCTTATTTTAGGGCAAAAAGACAGAAAATCTCCTTTTTTTGGGAGCAAACAGTCAGAAATTCCCTTTATTTTGGGGCAAAATTGCAGAAATTTCCGTTATATTGGGGCAAAATTGCAGAAATTTCCCTTATTTTGGGGAAAAATTGCAGAAATTTCACTTATTTCAGGGTAATAAGTCAGAAATTCCCTTTATTTTGGGGCAAAAAAGACAGGAATTCCCTTTGTTTTGGGGGAATAAGACAGAAATTCCACTTAATTAGAGGCAAAAATGCAGTAATTCCCCTTATTTTGGAGCAAAAATGAAGAAATTTTCCTTTTTATGGCAAAAAGGTATGCATTCCCATTATTTTCGTGCAAAAAGGCAGAAATTCCCTGTATTTTGGAGCAAAATTGCAGAAATTCCCCTAATTTTGGGTCAAAAGGCAGAAATTCTCTTTATTTTGGGGCAAAAATCAGAAATTCCCCTTATTTTGGGGCAAAATTCAAGAAATTTCCTTTATTTTGGGGCAAAATTGCAGGAATTTACCTTATTTTGGGGCAAAATTGCAGAAATTTCCTTTATTTGGGGCACAATTGCATAAAATTCACTTATTTTCAGGTAAAAAGACTGAAATTTCCTTTATTTTGGGGCAAAAAAAGAGAAATTATTCTTATTTTGGGGCAAAATTTCAGAAATTTCCCCTGTTATGGGAAAAAATTGCAGAAATTTCCCTTATTTTAGGGCAAAATTGCAAAAATTTCACTTATTTCAGAGAAATAAAGCAAAAATGTTTCTTATTTTGGGGCAAAAAGGCTGAAATTCCCATTATTTTAGGGCAAAAAGGCAGAAATTCACCTTATTTTGTGGTAAAATTGCAGAAATTTCACATATTTCAGGGCAAAAAGGCAGAATTTTTTTTATTTTGGGGCAAAATTGCAGAAATTTCACTTATTTCAGGGTAATAAATCAGAAATTCCCTCTTATTTTGGGGCAAAAAATGCAGAAATTCCCGTTGTTTTGGGGGAAAAAGACAGAAATTCCACTTATTTAGAGGCAAAAAGGCAGAAATTTCCCTTATTTTGGAGCAAAAATGAAGAAATTTCCTTTTTTTATGGCAAAAAGTTATGCATTTCCCTTTTTTTTGGGAAAAAAGGCAGAAATTCCCCGTATTTTGGAGCAAAATTGCAGAAATTCCCCTAATTTTGGAGCAAAAGGCAGAAATTCCCTTTATTTGGGGGCAAAAATAAGAAAATCCCTTTATTTTGGGGCAAAATTCAAGAAATCCCCTTTATTTTGGGGCAATATTGGAGGAATTTCCCTTATTTTGGGGCAAAATTGCAGAAATTTCCCTTATTTGGGGCAAAATTGCAGAAATTTAACTTATTTTCAGAAAAAAATGCTGAAATTTCCTTTATTTTGCGGCAAAAAGGGAGAAATTCCCCTTATTTTGGGGCAAAATTGCAGAAATTTCCCTTATTATGTGGAAAAATTGCAGAAATTTTCCTTATTTTAGAGCAAAATTGCAGAAATTTCACTTATTTCAGAGAAATAAAGCAAAAATTTTTCTTATTTTGGGACAAAAATGCAGAAATTCCCATTATTTTGGTGCAAAAAGGCAGAAATTCTACTTATTTTGATGTAAAATTGCAGAAATTTCACATATTTCAAAGCAAAAAGGCAGAAATTTCCCTTATTTTGGGGCAAAATTGCAGAAATTTTACTTATTTCAGTGTAATAAGTCAGAAATTCGCCTTATTTTGAGGCAAAAAAGACAGAAATTCCCTTTGTTTTTAGGGAAAAAGACAGAAATTCCACTTATTTAGTGGCAAAAAGGCAGAAATTTCCCTTATTTTGGAGCAAAAATGAAGAAATTTCCCTTTTCTATGGCAAAAAGTTATGCATTACCCTTATTTTCGGGCAAAAAGGCAGAAATTCCTTGTACTTTGGAGCATAATTGCAGAAATTCCCTTAGTTGTGGTGCAGAAAGACAGAAATTCCCTATATGTTGGGGCAAAAAGACAGAAATTCTCCTTATTTTGGGGCAAAACTCAGAAATTCCACTTATTTTGGGGCAAAATTCCAGAAATTTCCCTTATTTTGGGGCAAAATTGCAGAAATTTCAATTATTTTGGGGCAAAATTGCAGAAATTTCACTCATTTCAGGGAAAAAAGGCAGAAATTTTCCTTATTTTGGGGCAAAATTGCAAAAATTCTTAATATTTTGTGGCAAAAATGCAGAAATTCCCTTTATTTTGAGGGAAAAAGGCTGAAATTCTCCTTATTTTGGGGCAAAAAGGCAGAAATTTCTCTTATTTTGGGGCAAAAAGACAGTAATTCCCCTTATTTTGTGGCAAAAAGGCAGAAATTTCTTTTATTTTGTGGCAAAATTGCAGAAATATCACTTATTTCAGGGCCTAATTCAAAAATTCTTTTTATTTTAAGGCAAAAAGACAGAAATTCCATTTATTTTTAATTAAAAAGGGAGAAATTTCACTTATTTTGAGGTAAAAAGCAGAAATTCCTCTTATTTTGGGGCAAAAATGAAGTAATTTCCCTTTTTTGTGGCAAAAGGTATACATTCCTCTTACTTTCGGGATAAAAAGCCGAAATTCCCCGTATTTTGAAGCAAAATTGCTGAAATTTTCATAATCTTCTGGCAAAAAAGCAGAAATTCTCCTTATTTTAGGGCAAAAAGACAGAAAATCTCCTTTTTTCGGGAGCAAACAGTCAGAAATTCCCCTTATTATTGGGGCAAAATTGGAGAAATTTCTTTTACATTGGGGCAAAATTGCAGAAATTTCCCTTATTTGGGGGCAAAATTGCAGAAATTTCACTAAGTTCAGGGTAATAAGTCAGAAATTCCCCTTATTTGGGGGCAAAAAAGACAGAAATTCCATTTGTTTTGGGGAAAAAGACAGAAATTCCACTTAGTTAGAGGCAAAAATGCAGAAATTCCCCTTATTTTGGAGCAAAAATGAAGAAATTTTCCTTTTTATGGCAAAAAGGTATGCATTCCCATTATTTTCGTGCAAAAAGGCAGAAATTCCCCGTATTTTGGAGCAAAATTGCAGAAATTTCCCTAATTTTGGGTAAAGCCAGAAATTCCCTTTATTTTGGGGCAAAAATCAGAAATTCCCCTTATTTTGGGGCAAAATTCAAGAAATTTCCTATATTTTGGGGCAAAATTGCAGAAATTTACCTTATTTTGGGGCAAAATTGCAGAAATTTCTTTTATTTGGGGCAAAATTGCATAAAATACACTTATTTTCAGGTAAAAATGCTGAAATTTCCTTTCTTTTGGGGCAAAAAATGAGAAATTCCCCTTATTTTGGGGCAAAATTGCAGAAATTTCTCTTGTTATGGGAAAAAATGCAGAAATTTCTCTTATTTTAGGGCAAAATTGCAGAAATTTCACTTATTTCAGAGAAATAAAGCAAAAATGTTTCTTATTTTGGGGCAAAAAGGCAGAAATTCCCATTATTTTAGGGCAAAAAGGCAGAAATTCACCTTATTTTGGGGTAAAATTGCAGAAATTTCACATATTTCAGGGCAAAAAGGTAGAAATTTCTTTAATTTTGGGGCAAAATTGCAGAAATTTCACTTATTTCAGGGTAATAAGTCAGAAATTCCCCCTTATTTTGGGGCAAAAATTACAGAAATTCCCGTTGTTTTGGGAGAAAAAGACAGAAATTCCACTTATTTAGAGGCAAGAAGGCAGAAATTCCCCTTATTTTGGAGCAAAAATTAAGAAATTTCCCTTTTTTATGGAAAAAAGATATGCATTTCTCTTATTTTTGGGAAAAAGGCAGAAATTCCCCGTATTTTGGAGCAAAAATTAAGAAATTTCTTTTTTTTATGGCAAAAAGGTATGCATTCCCCTTATTTTCGGGCAAAAAGGCAGAAATTCCCTGTATTTTGGAGCATAATTGCAGAAATTCCCCTAGTTGTGGTGCAGAAACACAGAAATTCCCTATATGTTTGGGCAAAAAGACAGAAATTCTCCTTATTTTGGGGCAAAACTCAGAAATTCCACTTCTTTTAGAGCAAAATTGCAGAAATTTCACTTATTTCAGAGAAAAAAAGCAAAAATTTTTCTTATTTTGAGGCAAAAAGGCAGAAATTCCCATTATTTTGGGGCAAAAAGGCAGAAATTTGACTTATTTGGGGGTAAAATTGCAGAAATTCCCCTAATTTGGGGTAAAAGACTGAAATTCCCTTTAATTTGGGGCTAAAATCATAAATTCCCCTTATTTTGAGGCAAAATTCAAGAAATTTCCTTTAATTTGGGGCAAAATTGCAAGAATTTACCTTATTTTGGGGCAAAATTGCAGAAATTTTTCTTATTTGGGGCAAAATTGCAGAAACTTCAATTATTTTCCGGTAAAAAGACTGAAATTTCCTTTATTTTGGGGCAAAAAGGGAGAAATTCCCCTTATTTTGGGGCAAAATTGAAGAAATTTCCCTTATTATTGGGAAAAATTGCAGAAATTTTCATTATTTTAGGGCAAAATTGCAGAAATTTCACTTATTTCAGAGAAAAAAAGCAAAAATTTTTCTTATTTTGGGGCAAAAGTGCAGAAATTCCCATTATTTTAGGGCAAAAAGGCAGAAATTCACCTTATTTTGGGGCAAAATTGCAGAAATTTCACTTATTTCAGGGTAATAAGTCAGAAATTCCCCCTTATTTTGGGGCAAAAAATACAGAAATTCCCGTTGTTTTTGGGGAAAAAGACAGAAATTCCACTTATTTAGAGGCAAGAAGGCAGAAATTCCCCTTATTTTGGAGCAAAAATTAAGAAATTTCTTTTTTTTATGGCAAAAAGATATGCATTTCCCTTATTTTTGGGAAAAAAGGCAGAAATTCCCCGTATTTTGGAGCAAAAATTAAGAAATTTCTTTTTTTTATGGCAAAAAGGTATGCATTCTCCTTATTTTCGGGCAAAAAGGAAGAAATTCTCTGTATTTTGGAGCATAATTGCAGAAATTCCCCTAGTTGTGGTGCAGAAACACAGAAATTCCCTATATGTTGGGGCAAAAGACAGAAATTCTCCTTATTTTGGGGCAAAACTCAGAAATTCCACTTCTTTTGGGGCAAAATTCCAGAAATTTCCCTTATTTTGGGGCAAAATTGCAGAAATTTCACTTATTTCAGGGTAATGAGTCAGAAATTCCCCTTATTTTGGGGCAAAAAAGACAGAAATTTCCTTTTTTTAGGGGGGAAAAAGACAGAAATTCCACTTATTTAGAGGCAAAAAGGCAGAAATTTCCCTTATTTTGGAGCAAAAATGAAGAAATTTCATTTTTTATGGCAAAAAGGTATGCAATCCCATTATTTTCGGGTAAAAAGGCAGAAATTCCCCGTATTTTGGAGCAAAATTGCAGAAATTCCTCTAATTTTGGGGCAAAAAGCAGAAATTCTCTTTACTTTGGGGCAAAAATTTGAAAATCTCTTTATTTTGGGGCAAAATTCAAGAAATTTCTTTTATTTTGGGGCAAAATTGGAGGAATTTACCTTATTTTTGGGCAAAATTGCAGAAATTTCCCTTATTTTGGGCAAAATTGCAGAAATTTCACTTATTTTCAGGAAAAAGGGCTGATATTTCCTTTATTTTGTGGCAAAAGGGAGAAATTCCTCTCATTTTGGGGCAAAATTGCAGAAATTTCTCTTATTATGAGGAAAAATTGCAGAAATTTTCCTTATTTAAGGGCAAAATTGCAGAAATTTCACTTATTTCAGAGAAAAAAAGCAAAAATTTTTCTTATTTTAAGGCAAAAAGGAAGAAATTCCCATTATTTTGGGGTAAAAAGGCAGAAATTTGATTTATTTTGGGGTAGAATTGCAGAAATTCCCCTAATTTGGGGCAAAAGGCAGAAATTCCCTTTATTTTGGGGCTAAAATCATCAATTCCCTTTATTTTGGGGCAAAATTCACGAAATTTCCTTTAATTTGGAGCAAAATTGCAAGAATTTACATTATTTTGGGGCAAAATTGCAGAAATTTTTCATATTTGGGGCAAAATTGCAGAATCTTCAATTATTTTCAGGTAAAAAGGCTGAAATATCCTTTATTTTGGGGCAAAACGGGAGAAATTCCCCTTATTTTGGGGCAAAATTGAAGAAATTTGCCATATTTTGGGAAAAATTGCAGATATTTTCATTATTTTAGGGCAAAATTGCAGAAATTTCACTTATTTCAGAGATAAAACGCAAAAATATTTCTTATTTTGGGGCAAAAAGGCAAAAATTCCCATTAATTTGTGGCAAAAAGGCAGAAATTCACCTTATTTTTGGGTAAAATTGCAGAAATTTCACATATTTCAGGGCAAAAAGGCAGAAATTTCCCTTATTTTGGAGAAAAATGAAGAAATTTCCCTTTTTTATGGCAAAAAGTTATGCATTACCCTTATTTTCGGGCAAAAAGGCAGAAATTCCCCGTACTTTGGAGCATAATTGCAGAAATTCCTCTAGTTGTGGTGCAGAAAGACAGAAATTCCCTATATGTTGGGGCAAAAAGAAGGAAATTCTTCTTATTTTGGGGCAAAACTCAGGAATTCCACTTCTTTTGGGGCAAAATTCCAGAAATTTCCCTTATTTTGGGGCAAAATTGCAGAAATTTCACATATTTTGGGGCACAATTGCAGAAATTTCACTTATTTCAGGGAAAAAAGTCAGAAATTTTCCTTATTTTGCGGCAAAGAAACAAAAATTTCTAATATTTTGTGGCAAAAATGCAGACATTCCACTTATTTTGAGGTAAAAAGGCTGAATTCCCTTTATTTGGGGGCAAAAAGGCAGAAATTTCCCTTATTTTGGAGCAAAATTGCAGAAATTTCACTTATTTCAGGGTAAGGAGTCAGAAATTCCACTTATTTTGGGGCAAAAAAAAGAGAAATTCCCTTGTTTTGTGGGAAAAAAAACAGAAATTCCACTTATTTAGAGGCAAAAAGGCAGAAATTCCCCTTATTTTGGAGCAAAAATGAAGAAATTTCATTTTTTATGGCAAAAAGGTAGGCATTCCCATTATTTTCGGGCAAAAAGGCAGAAATTCCCCGTATTTTGGAGCAAAATTGCAAAAATTCCCTTAATTTTGGGGCAAAAGGCAGAAATTCCCTTTATTTTGGGGCAAAAATCAGAAAATCTCTTTATTTTGGGGCAAAATTCAAGAAATTTCCTTTATTTTGGGGCAAAATTGGAGGAATTTCCCTTATTTTGGGGCAAAATTGCAGAAATTTCACTTATTTTAGGGCAAAATTGCAGAAATTTCACTTATTTCAGGAAAAAAAGGCAGAAATTTTCTTTATTTTGGGGCAAAAATGCAGAAATTCCTAATATTTTGTTGCAAAAATGCAGAAATTCCCCTTATTTTGAAGGAAAAAGGCTGAAATTCCCCTTATTTGGGGGCAAAAAGGCAGAAATTTTTCTTATTTTGGGGCAAAATTGCAGTAATTTCACTTATTTAGAGGCGAAAAGACAGAAATTCTCCTTATTTTGGGGCAAAACTTAGAAATTCCAATTATTTTGGAGCAAAATTCCAATAATTTCCCTTATTTTGGGGCAAAATCGCAGAATTTTCACATATTTTGGGGAAAAATTGCAGAAATTTCACTTATTTTTGGGCAAAATTGCAGAAATTTCACTTATTTCAGGGAAAAAAGGCACAAATTTTCCTTATTTTGGGGCAAAAAGTCAGAAATTCCTAATATTTTGTGGCAAAAAATGCTGAAATTCCCCTTATTTTGAGGTAAAAAGGCTGAAATTTTCCTTATTTGGGGGCAAAGAGGCAGAAATTTCCCTTATTTTGGGGCAAAATTGGAGAAATTTCACTTATTTCAGGGTAATAATTCAGAAATTCCCCTTATTTTGAGGTAAAAAAGACAGAAATTCCCTTTGTATTGGGGGAAAAAGACAGAAATTCCACTAATTTAGAGGCAAAAAGGCAGAAATTCTCGGTATTTTGGAGCAAAATTGCAGAAATTTCCCTTATTATTGGGAAAAATTGCAGAAATTTTCCTTATTTTAGGGCAAAATTGCAGAAATTTCACTTATTTCAGAGAAAAAAAGCAAAAACTTTTCTTATTTTGGGGCTAAAAAGGCAGAAATTTTCATTAATTTGTGGCAAAAAGGCAGAAATTCAACTTTTTTTGGGTAAAATTTCAGAAATTTCACATATTTCAAGGCAAAAAGGCAGAAATTTCCCTTATTTTGGGGCAAAATTGCAGAAATTTCACTTACTTCAGGGTAATAAGTCAGAAATTTCCCTTATTTTGAGGCAAAAAAGACAGAAATTCCCTTTGTTTTGAGGGAAAAAGACAGAAATTCCACTTATTTAGAGGCAAAAAGAAAGAAATTTCCCTTCTTTTGGAGCAAAAATGAAGAAATTTCCCTTTTTTATGGCAAAAAGGTATGCATTCCCCTTATTTTCGGGCAAAAAGGCAGAAATTCCCCGTATTTTGGAGCAAAATTGCAGAAATTCCCCTAATTGTGGTGCAAAAGGCAGAAATTTCCTATATGTTGGGGCAAAAAGACAGAAATTCTCCTTATTTTGGGGCAAAATTCAGAAATTCCACTTCTTTTGGGGAAAAATTCCAGAAATTTCCCTTATTTTGGGGCACAATTGCAGAAATTTCACTTATTTCAGAAAAAAAATTCAGAAATTTTTCTTATTTTGGGGCAAAAATACAGAAATTCCTAATATTTTGTGGCAAAAATGCAGAAATTTCTCTTATTTTGAGGTAAAAAGGCTGAATTCCCCTTATTTGGGGACAAAAAGGCAGAAATTTCCCTTATTTTGGGGCAAAATTGCAAAAATTTCACTTATTTCGGGGTAATGAGTCAGAAATTCCCCTTATTTTGGGGCAAAAAAGAGAGAAATTCCCTTGTTTTGTGGGAAAAAGACAGAAATTCCACTTATTTAGAGGCAAAAAGGCAGAAATTCCCCTTATTTTGGAGCAAAAATGAAGAAATTTCATTTTTTATGGCAAAAAGGTATGCATTCCCATTATTTTCGGGCAAAAAGGCAGAAATTCCCCGTATTTTGGAGCAAAATTGCAGAAATTCCCCTAATTTTGGGGCAAAAGGCAGAAATTCCCTTTATTTTGGGGCAAAAATCAGAAAATCTCTTTATTTTGTGGCAAAATTCAAGAAATTTCCTTTATTTTGGGGCAAAATTGAAGGAATTTACCTTATTTTTGGGCAAAATTGAAGAAATTTTCCTTATTTGGGGCAAAATAGCAGAAATTTCACTTATTTTCAGGAAAAAGTGCTGATATTTCCTTTATTTTGGGGCAAAAAGAGAGAAATTCCTCTTATTTTGGGGCAAAATTGCAGAAATTTTTCTTATTATGGGGAAAAATTGCAGAAATTTTCCTTATTTAAGGGCGAAATTGCAGAAATTTCACTTATTTCAGAGAAAAAAAGCAAAAACTTTTCTTATTTTGGGGCAAAAAAGCAGAAATTTTCATTAATTTGTGGCAAAAAGGCAGAAATTCAACTTATTTAGGGTAAAATTTCAGAAATTTCACATATTTCAGGGCAAAAAGGCAGAAATTTCCCTTATTTTGGGGCAAAATTGCAGAAATTTCACTTACTTCAGAGTAATAAGTCAGAAATTTCCCTTATTTTGAGGCAAAAAAGACAGAAATTCCCTTTGTTTTGAGGGAAAAAGACAGAAATTCCACTTATTTAGAGGCAAAAAGGCAGAAATTTCCCTTCTTTTGGAGCAAAAATGAAGAAATTTCCCTTTTTTATGGCAAAAAGGTATGCATTCCCCTTATTTTCGGGCAAAAAGGCAGAAATTCCCCGTATTTTGGAGCAAAATTGCAGAAATTCCCCTAATTGTGGGGCAAAAGGCAGAAATTCCCTATATGTTGGGGCAAAAAGACATAAATTCTCCTTATTTTTGGGCAAAACTCAGAAATTCCACTTCTTTTGGGGAAAAATTCCAGAAATTTCCCTTATTTTGGGGCAAAATTGCAGAAATTTTACTTATTTTGGGGCAAAATTGCAGAAATTTCATTTATTTTGGGGCAAAATTGCAGAAATTTCACTTATTTTGGGGCAAAATTGCAGAAATTTCACTTATTTCAGAGTAAAAAGGCACAAATTTTTTTTATTCTGGGGCAAAAAGTCAGAAATTCCTAATATTTTGTGGCAAAAATGCAGAAATTCTCCTTATTTTGAGGTAAAAAGGCTGAAATTCCCCTTATTTGGGGGCAAAATTGGAGAAATTTCACTTATTTCAGGGTAATAATTCAGAAATTCCCCTTATTTTGGGGCAAAAAAGACAGAAATTCCCTTTGTTTTGGGGAAATAAGACAGAAATTCCACTTATTTAGAGGCAAAAAGGCAGAAATTCTCGGTATTGTGGAGCAAAATTGCAGAAATTTCCCTTATTATTGGGAAAAATTGCAGAAATTTTCTTTATTTTAGGGCAAAATTGCAGAAATTTCACTTATTTCAGAGAAAAAAAGCAAAAATTTTTCTTATTTTGGGGCAAAAATGCAGAAATTCCCATTCATTTGTGGCAAAAAGGCAGAAATTCACCTTATTTTGGGGTAAAATTGCAGAAATTTCACATATTTCAGGACAAAAAGGCAGAAATTTTTCTTATTTTGGAGCAAAATTGCAGAAATTTCACTTATATCAGTGTAATAATTCAGAAATTCCCCTTATTTTGAGGCAAAAAAGACAGAAATTCACCTTGTTTTGAGGGAAAAAGACAGAAATTCCACTTATTTAGAGGCAAAAAGGCAGAAACTTTCTTTCTTTTGGAGCAAAAATGAAGAAATTTCCCTTTTTTATGGCAAAAAGTTATGCATTCCCCTTATTTTCGGGCAAAAAGGCAAAAATTCCCTGTATTTTGGAGCATAATTGCAGAAATTCCCGTAGTTGTAGTGCAGAAAGACAGAAATTCCCTATATGTTGGTGCAAAATGACAGAAATTCTCCTTATTTTGGGGCAAAACTCAGAAATTCCACTTATTTTGGATCAAAATTCCAGAAATTTCCCTTATTTTGGAGAAAAATTGCAGAAATTTCACTTATTTTGGGGCAAAAATGCAGAAATTTCACTTATTTCAGGGAAAAAAAGGCAGAAATTTTTTTTATTTTGGGGCAAAAGGCAGAAATTCCTAATATTTTCTGGCAAAAATGCTGAAATTCCCCTTATTTTGAGGTAAAAAGGCTGAAATTCCTGTTATTTGGGGGCAAAAAGGCAGAAATTTCCCTTATTTTCTGGCAGAATTGCAGAAATTTCACTTATTTAGAGGCCAAAAGACAGAAATTCTCCTTATTTTGGGGCAAAATTAGAAATTCCACTTATTTTGGGGCAAAATTCCAGAAATTTCCCTTATTTTGGGGCAAAATCGCAGAAATTTCACTTATTTTGGGGAAAAATTGCAGAAATTTCACTTATTTTTGGGCAAAATTGCAGAAATTTCACTTATTTCAGGGAAAAAAGGCACAAATTTTCCTTATTTTGAGGCAAAAAGTCAGAAATTCCTAATATTTTGTGGCAAAAATGCAGAAATTCCCCTTATTTTGATGTAAAAATGCTGAAATTCCCATTATTTGGGGGCAAAGAGGCAGAAATTTCCCTTATTTTGGGGCAAAATTGGAGAAAAAAATTCACTTATTTCAGGGTAATAATTCAGAAATTCCCCTTATTTTGAGGCAAAAAAGACAGAAATTCCCTTTGTTTTGGGGGAAAAAGACAGAAATTCCACTAATTTAGAGGCAAAAAGGCAGAAATTCTCGGTATTTTGGAGCAAAATTGCAGAAATTTCCCTTATTATTGGGAAAAATTGCAGAAATTTTCCTTATTTTAGGGCAAAATTGCAGAAATTTCACTTATTTCAGAGAAAAAAAGCAAAAACTTTTCTTATTTTTGGGCAAAAAGGCAGAAATTTTCATTAATTTGTGGCAAAAAGGCAGAAATTCAACTTATTTAGGGTAAAATTTCAGAAATTTCACATATTTCAGGGCAAAAAGGCAGAAATTTCCCTTATTTTGGGGCAAAATTGCAGAAATTTCACTTACTTCAGGGTAATAAGTCAGAAATTTCCCTTATTTTGAGGCAAAAAATACAGAAATTCCCTTTGTTTTGAGGGAAAAAGACAGAAATTCCACTTATTTAGAGGCAAAAAGGCAGAAATTTCCCTTCTTTTGGAGCAAAAATGAAGAAATTTCCCTTTTTTATGGCAAAAAGGTATGTATTCTCCTTATTTTCGGGCAAAAAGGCAGAAATTCCCCGTATTTTGGAGCAAAATTGCAGAAATTCCCCTAATTGTGGGGCAAAAGGCAGAAATTCCCTATATGTTGGGGCAAAAAGACAGAAATTCTCCTTATTTTGGGGCAAAACTCAGAAATTCCACTTCTTTTGGAGAAAAATTCCAGAAATTTCCCTTATTTTGGGGCAAAATTGCAGAAATTTCACTTATTTTGGGGCACAATTGCAGAAATTTCACTTATTTCAGGGAAAAAAGTCAGAAATTTTCTTTATTTTGGGGCAAAAAAACAGAAATTCCTGATATTTTGTGGCAAAAATGCAGAAATTTCTCTTATTTTGAGGTAAAAAGCCTGAATTCCCCTTATTTGGGGGCAAAAAGGCAGAAATTTCCCTTATTTTGGGGCAAAATTACAGAAATTTCACTTATTTCAGAGTAATGAGTCAGAAATTCCCCTTATTTTGGGGCAAAAAAGAGAGAAATTCCCTTGTTTTGTGGGAAAAAGACAGAAATTCCACTTATTTAGAAGCAAAAAGGCAGAAATTCCCCTTATTTTGGAGCAAAAATGAAGAAATTTCATTTTTTATGGCAAAAAGGTATGCATTCCCATTATTTTCGGGCAAAAAGGCAGAAATTCCCCGTATTTTGGAGCAAAATTGCAGAAATTCCCCTAATTTTGGGGCAAAAGGCAGAAATTCCCTTTATTTTGGGGCAAAAATCAGAAAATCTGTATATTTTGGAGCAAAATTCAAGAAATTTCCTTTATTTTGGGGCAAAATTGAAGGAATTTACCTTATTTTTGGGCAAAATTAAAGAAATTTTCTTATTTGGGGCAAAATAGCAGAAATTTCACTTATTTTCAGGAAAAAGTGCTGATATTTCCTTTATTTTGGGGCAAAAAGAGAGAAATTCCTCTTATTTTGGGGCAAAATTGCAGAAATTTTTCTTATTATGGGGAAAAATTGCAGAAATTTTCCTTATTTAAATGCGAAATTGCAGAAATTTCACTTATTTCAGAGAAAAAAAGCAAAAACTTTTCTTATTTTGGGGCAAAAAAGCAGAAATTTTCATTAATTTGTGGCAAAAAGGTAGAAATTCAACTTATTTAGGGTAAAATTTCAGAAATTTCACATATTTCAGGGCAAAAAGTCAGAAATTTCCCTTATTTTGGGGCAAAATTGCAGAAATTTCACTTACTACAGGGTAATAAGTCAGAAATTTCCCTTATTTTGAGGCAAAAAAGACATAAATTCCCTTTGTTTTGAGGGAAAAAGACAGAAATTCCACTTATTTAGAGGCAAAAAGGCAGAAATTTCCCTTCTTTTGGAGCAAAAATGAAGAAATTTCCCTTTTTTATGGCAAAAAGGTATGCATTCCCCTTATTTTCGGGCAAAAAGGCAGAAATTCCCCGTATTTTGGAGCAAAATTGCAGAAATTCCCCTAATTGTGGGGCAAAAGGCAGAAATTCCCTATATGTTGGGGCAAAAAGACATAAATTCTCCTTATTTTTGGGCAAAACTCAGAAATTCCACTTCTTTTGGGGAAAAATTCCAGAAATTTTCCTTATTTTGGGGCAAAATTGCAGAAATTTCACTTATTTTGGGGCAAAATTGCAGAAATTTCACTTATTTGAGGGAAAAAAAGCACAAATTTTTCTTATTTTGAGGAAAAAGTCAGAAATTACTAATATTTTGTGGCAAAAATGCAGCAATTCCCCTTATTTTGAGGTAAAAAGGCTGAAATTCCCCTTATTTGGGGGCAAAGAGGCAGAAATTTCCCTTATTTTGGGGCAAAATTGGAGAAATTTTACTTATTTCACGGTAATAATTCAGAAATTCCTCTTATTTTGGGGCAAATAAGACAGAAATTCCCTTTGTTTTGGGGGAAAGAGACAGAAATTCCACTTATTTAGAGGCAAAAAGGCAGAAATTCCCCTTATTTTGGAGCAAAAATGAAGAAATTTCCCTTTTTATGGCAAAAAGGTATGCATTCCCCTTACTTTCGGGATAAAAAGCAGAAATTCCCCGTATTTTGAAGCAAAATTGCAGAAATTCTCATAATTTTCGGGCAAAAAGGCTGAAATTCTCCTTATTTTGGGGGCAAAAAGACAGAAGATCTCCTTTTTTCAGGAGCAAACTCTCAGAAATTCCCCTTATTTTTGGGCGAAATTGCAGAAATTTCCTTTACATAGGGGCAAAATTGCAGAAATTTCCCTTATTTTGGGGCAAAATGGCAGAAATTTCACTTAGTTCAGGGTAAAAAGTCAGAAATTCCCCTTATTTTGGGGCAAAAAAGACAGAAATTCTCTTTGTTTTGGGAGAAAAAGACAGCAATTCCACTTATTTAGAGGCAAAAAGGCAGAAATTCCCTTTATTTTGGAGCAAAAATGAAGAAATTTCCCCTTTTATGGCAAAATGGTATGCATTCCCATTATTTTCAGGCAAAAAGGCAGAAATTCCCCGTATTTTGGAGCAATATTGCAGAAATTCCCCTAATTTTGGGGCAAAAGGCAGAAATTTTCTTTATTTTGGGGCAAAAATCAGAAATTCCTCTTATTTTGGGGCAAAATTCCAAAAATTTCCTTTATTTAGTGCAAAATTGCAGGAATTTACCTTATTTTGGGGCAAAATTGCAGAAATTTCTCTTATTTGGGGCAAAATTTCAGAAATTTCACTTATTTTCAGGTAAAAAGGCTGAAATTTCCTTTGTTTTGGGGCAAAAAGGAAGAAATTCCCTTTATTTTGGGGCAAAATTGCAGAAATCTCCCTTATTTGGAAAAAAATTGCAAAAAATTCCCTTATTTTAGGGGAAAATTGCATAAATTTCACTTATTTCAGAGAAAAAAAGCAAAAATTTTTTTTATTTTGGGGCAAAAAGGCAGAAATTCCCATTATTTTGGGGCAAAAAAGCAGAAATTCACCTTATTTAGGGGTAAAATTGCAAAAATTTCACATATTTCAGGGCAAAAAGGCAGAAATTCCCCGTATTTTGGAGCAAAATTGCAGAAATTCCCCTAGATGCGGGGCAAAAAGACATAAATTCTATATATGTTGGGACAAAAATACAGAAATTCTCCTAATTTTGGGGCAAAACTTAGAAATTCCACTTATTTTGGTGCAAAATTCCAGAAATTTTCCTTATTTTAAGGGAAAATTGCAGAAATTTCACTTATTTTGGAACACAATTGCAGAAATTTCACATATTTCAGGGAATAAAGGCAGAAATTTTCTTTATTTTGGGGCAAAAAGTCAGAAATTCCTAATATTTTGTGGCAAAAATGCAGAAATTCCCCTTATTTTGAGGTATAAAGTCTGAAATTCCCCTTATTTCAGGGCAAAAAGGCAGAAATTTCCATTATTTTGGGGCAAAATTGCAGAAATTTCACTTATTTTAGGGTAATAAGTCAGAAATTCCCCTTATTTTGGGGCAAAAAAGACAGAAATTCCCTTTGTTTTGGGGGAATAAGTCAGAAATTCCACTTATTGAGAAGCAAAAAGGCAGACATTATCCTTATTTTGGAGCAAAAATGAAGAAATTTCCCTCTTTTATGGCAAAAAGTTATGCCTTCCCTTTTTTTTCGGGCAAAAAGGCAGAAATTCCCCATATTTTGGAGCAAAATTGCAGAAATTCTCCTAATTGTGGTGCAAAAAGGCAGAAATTTCCTATATGTTGGGGCAAAAAGACAGAAATTCTTCTTATTTTTGGGCAAAACTCAGAAATTCCACTTATTTTGGGGCAAAATTGCAGAAATTTCACTTATTTCAGGGAAAAAAGGCAGAAATTTTTTTTTATTTTGGGGCAAAAAGGCAGAAATTCCTAATTTTTTGTGGCAAAAATGCAGAAATTCCCCTTATTTTGAGGTAAAAAGCTGAAAATCCCCTTATTTGTTGGCAGAGAGGCAAAAATTTCCATTATTTTGGGGCAAAATTGCAGCAATTTCACTTATTTCAGGGTAATAAGTCAGAAATTTTTCTTATTTTGGAACAAAAAGGACAGAAAATCCTTTTGTTTTGGGGGGAAAAGACAGAAATTCCTCTTAGATAAAGGCCAAAACAGAATTTCCCCTTATTTTGAAGCAAAAATGAAGAAATTTCCCTTTTTTAAGGCAAAAAAGTTTGCATTTTTCTTATTTTCGGGCCAAAAGGCAGAAATTCCCCGTATTTTGGAGCAAAATTGCAAAAATTCCTCTAATTGTGGGGCAAAAATGCAGAAATTCCCTATATGTTGGGGCAAAAAGACAGAAATTCTCCTTATTTTGGAGCAAAACTCAGAAATCCCACTTATTTTGGGGCAAAATTCCAGAAATTTCCATTATTCTGGGGCAAAAATGCAGAAATTTCACTTATTTTGGGCAAAATTGCAGAAATTTCCCTTATTTCATGGAAAAAAAATTTTGTTATTTTGGGGCAAAAAGGCAGAAATTACTCTTATTTTGAGGTAAAAAGGCTGAAATTCCCCTTATTTGGGGGCAAAAAGGCAAAAATTTCCCTTATTTTGGGGCAAAATTGCAGAAATTTCACTTATTTTAGGGTAATAAGTCAGAAATTTTCTTAATTTTGGGGCAAAAAAGACAGAAAATCCCTTTGTTTTGGGGGAAAAGACAGAAATTCCACTTATTTAGAGGCAAAAAAGCAGATATTCCCTTTATTTTGGAGCAAAAATGAAGAAATTTCCCTTTTTTAAGGCAAAAAGTTATGCATTGTTCTTATTTTTGGGCAAAAAGGAAGAAATTCCTCGTATTTTGGAGTAAAATTGCAGAAATTCCCCTAATTGGGGGGCAAAAATGCAGAAATTCCTTAAATGTTGCAGCAAAATAACAGAAATTCTCCTTATTTTGGGGCAAAACTCAGAAATTCCACTTATTTTTGGGGCAAAATATCAGAAATTTCCCTTATTCTGAGGCAAAATTGCAGAAATATCACTTATTTTGTCGCAAAATTGCAGACATTTTACTTATTTCAGGGAAAAAAGTTAGAAATTTCCCTTATTTTTGGTCAAAAAGGCAGGAATTCCTTTTATTTTGAGGTAAAAAGGCTGAAATTCCCCTTATTTAAGGGCAAAGAGGCAGAAATTTCCCTGATTTTGGGGCAAAATTGCAGAAATTTCACTTATTTCAGGGTAATAAGTCAGAAATTCCCCTTATTTTGGGGCAAAAAAGACAGAAATTCCCTTTGTTTTGGAAAAAAAAGAGAGAAATTCCACTTACTTAGAGGCAAAAAGGCAGAAATTTCCCTTATTTTGGAGCAAAAATGAAGAAATTTACCTTTTTATGGCAAAAAGGTATGCATTCTTCTTATTATCGGGCCAAAAAGCAGAAATTCTTCATATTTTGAAGGAAAATTGCAGAAATTCTCATAATTTTTGGGCAAAAAGGCAGAAATTCTCTTTACTTTGGGGCAAAAAGGCAGAAAATCTCACTTTTTCGGGAGAAAACCGTCAGAAATTTCCCTTATTTTGGGGCAAAATTGCAGAAATTTCCTTTACATTGGAGCAAAATTGCAGAAATTTCCCTTATTTTGGGGCAAAATTGCAGAAATTTCACTTATTTCAGGGTAATAAGTCAGAAATTCCCGATATTTTGGGGCAAAAAGACAGAAATTCCCTTTGTTTTGTGGGAAAAAGACAGAAATTCCACTTATTTAGAGGGAAATAAGCAGAAATTCCCCTTATTTTGGAACAAAAATGAAGAAATTTTACTTTTTTATGGCAAAAAGTTATGCATTCCTTTTATTTTTGGGAAAAGGCAGAAATTCCCCGTATTTTGGAGCAAAATTGCAGAAATTCCCCTAATTGTGGGGCAAAAAGGCAGAAATTCCCTATATGTTGGGGAAAAAAGACAGAAATTCTCTTTATTTTGGGGCAAAACTCAGAAATTCCACTTATTTTTGGGCAAAATTCCAGAAATTTCCCTTATTTTGGGGAAAAATTGCAGAAATTTCACTTATTTTAGGGCAAAATTGGAGAAATTTCACTTACTTCAGGAAAAAAAGGCAGAAATTTTCCTTATTTTGGGGCAAAAATGCAGAAATTCTTAATATTTTGTGGCAAAAATGTAAAAATTCCCCTTATTTTGAGGTAAAAAGGCTGAAATTCCTTTTATTTGGGGGCAAAAAGGCAGAAATTTCCCTTATTTTGGGGCAAAAAGACAGAAATTCTTTTTATTTTGTGGTAAAAATGCAGAAATTTCACTTATTTCAGGGCATAATTCAAAAATTCCTTTTATTTTGGGGCAAAAAGACAGAAATTCCATTTATTTTTTGGTACAAAGGCAGAAATTTCACTTACTTTGAAGTAAAAAGGCAGAAATTCCTCTTATTTTGGGACAAAAATGAAGAAATATCCTTTTTTGTGGTAAAAGGTATACATTCCTCTTACATTCGGGATAAAAAGCAGAAATTCACCGTATTTTGAAGCAAAATTGCAGAAATTCTCATACTTTTTGGGCAAAAAGGAAGAAATTCCCTAATTTTGGAGCAAAAAGCAGAAATTCCTTTTATTTTGGGGCAAAAATCAGAAATTCCCCTTCTTTTGGGGCAAAATTCAAAAAATTTCCTTTATTTTAGGGCAAAATTACAGGAATTTACCTTATTTTGGGGCAAAATTGAAGAAATTTTCCTTATTTGGGGCAAAATTGCAGAAATTTCACTTATTTTCAGGTAAAAAGGCTGAAATTTCTTTCATTTTGGGGCAAAAAAGGAGAAATTCCCCTTATTTTGGGGCAAAATTGCAGAAATTTCCCTTATTATTGGGAAAAATTGCAGAAATTTTCCTTATTTTAGGGCAAAATTGCAGAAATTTCACTTATGTCAGAGAAAAAAGCAAAAATTTTTCTTATTTTGGGGCAAAAAGGCAGAAATTCCCATTAATTTGTGGCAAAAAGGCAGAAATTTCCCTTATTTTTGGGCAAAATTGCAGAAATTTCACTTCTTTCAGTGTAATAAGTCATTAATTCCCCTTATTTTAAGCAAAAAAGACAGAAATTCCCTTTGTTTTGAGGGAAAAAGACAGAAATTCCACTTATTTAGAGGCAAAAATGCAGAAATTTCCCTTATTTTGGAGCAAAAATGAAGAAATTTACCTTTTTTATGGCAAAAAGTTATGCATTCCCCTTATTTTCGGGCAAAAAGGCAGAAATTCCCCGTATTTTGGAGCATAATTGCAGAAATTCTGCTAGTTGTGGTGCATAAAGACAGAAATTCCCTATATGTTGGGGCAAAAAGACAGAAATTCTCCTTATTTTGGGGCAAAACTCAGAAATTCTACTTATTTTGGGGAAAAATTCCAGAAATTTCCCTTATTTTGGGGCAAAATTGCAGAAATTTCACTTATTTTAGGGCAAAATTGTAGAAATTTCACATATTTCAGGGAAAAAAGGCAGAAATTTTCTTTATTTTGGGGCAAAAAGGAAGATATTCCTAATATTCTCTAGCAAAAATGCAGAAATTCTCCTTATTTTGAAGTAAAAATGCTGAAATTCCCCTTATTTGGGGGCAAAAAGGCAGAAATTTCCCTTATTTTGTGGCAAAATTGCAGAAATTTCACTTATTTAGAGGCAAAAATACAGAAATTCTCCTTATTTTGGGGCAAAACTTAGAAATTCCACTTATTTTGGGGCAATGTTCCAGAAATTTCCCTTATTTCGGGGCAACATTACAGAAATTTCACTTATTTTGGGGCAAAATTGCAGAAATTTCACTTATTTCAGGGAAAAAAGGCACAAATTTTCCTTATTTTGGGGCAAAAAGTCAGAAATTCCTAATATTTTGTGGCAAAAATGCAGAAATTCCCCTTATTTTGAGGTAAAAAGGCTGAAATTCTTCTTATTTGGGGGCAAAGAGGCAGAAATTTCCAATATTTTGGGGCAAAATTGGAGAAATTTCACTTATTTCAGGGTAATAATTCAGAAATTCCCCTTATTTTGGGGCAAAAAAGACAGAAATTCCCTTTGTTTTGGGGGAAAAGGACAGAAATTCCACTTATTTAGAGGCAAAAAGTCAGAAATTCCCCTTATTTTGAAGCAAAAATGAAGAAATTTACCTTTTTATGGCAAAAAGTTATGCATTCCCCTTACTTTTGGTATAAAAAGCAGAAATTCCCCGTATTTTTAAGCAAAATTGCAGAAATTCTCATAATTTTCAGGCAAAAAGGCAGAAATTCTCCTTATTTTGGGGCAAAAAGACAGAAGATCTCCTTTTTTCGGGAGCAAACATTCAGAAATTCCCCTTATTTTGGGGCAAAATTGCAGAAATTTCCTTTACATTGGGGCAAAATTGCAGAAATTTCCCTTATTTTGGGGCAAAATTGCAGAAATTTCACTTACTTCAGGGTAATAAGTCAGAAATTCCCCTCATTTTGGGGCAAAAAAGACAGAAATTCTCTTTGTTTTGGGGGAAAAAGACAGAAATTCCACTTATTTAGAGGCAAAAAGGCAGAAATTCCCTTTATTTTGGAGCAAAAATGAAGAAATGTCCATTTTAATGGCAAAAAGGTATGCATTCCCATTATTTTCAGGCAAAAAGGCAGAAATTCCCCGTATTTTGGAGCAAAATTGCAGAAATTCCCCTAATTTTGGGGCAAAATGCAGAAATTCCCTTTATTTTGGGGCAAAAATCAGAAATCCCCCTTATTTAGGGGCAAAATTGCAGAAATTTCAATTATTTCAGTATAATAAGTCAGAAATTCCTCTTTTTTTGAGGCAAAAAAGACAGAAATTCCCTTTGTTTTGAGGGAAAAAGACAGAAATTCCACTTATTTAGTGGCAAAAATGCAGAAATTTCCCTTATTTTGGAGCAAAAATGAAGAAATTTCCCTTTTTTATGGCAAAAAGTTATGCATTCCCCTTATTTTCGGGCAAAAAGGCAGAAAGTCCCCGTATTTTGGAGCATAATTGCACAAATTCCCCTAATTGTTGTGCAGAAAGACAGAAATTCCCTATATGTTGGGGCAAAAAGACAGAAATTCTCCTTATTTTGGGGCAAAACTCAGAAATTCCACTTATTTTGGGGCAAAATTCCAGAAATTTCCCTTATTTTGGGGCAAAATTGCAGAAATTTCACTTATTTTGGGGCAAAATTGCAGAAATTTCACTTATTCCAGAGAAAAAAGGCAGAAATTTTCTTTATTTCGGGGCAAAAAGGCAGAAATTCCTAAGATTTTCTGGCAAAAATGCAGAAATTCCCCTTATTTTTAGTTAAAAAGCTGAAATTCCTTTTATTTGGGGGCAAAAAGGCAGAAATTTCACTTATTTTGGGGCAAAATTGCAGAACTTTCACTTATTTAGAGGCAAAAATACAGAAATTCTGCTTATTTTGGGGTAAAACTTAGACATTCCACTTATTTTGGGGCAAAGTTCCAGAAATTTCCCTTATTTTGTGGCAACATTGCAGAAATTTCACTTATTTTGGGGCAAAATTGCAGAAATTTCACTTATTTCAGGGAAAAAAGTCACAAATTTTCCTTATTTTGGGGCAAAAAGTCAGAAATTCCTAATATTTTGTGGCAAAAATGCAGACATTCCCCTTATTTTGTGGTAAAAAGGCTGAAATTCCCCTTATTTGGGGGCAAAGAGCTAGAAATTTCCATTATTTTGGGGCAAAATTGGAGAAATTTCACTTATTTCAGGGTAATAATTCAGAAATTCCCCTTATTTTGGTTCCAAAAAGACAGAAATTCCTTTTGTTTTGGGGGAAAAAAACAGAAATTCCACTTATTTAGAGGCAAAAAGGCAGAAATTCCCCTTATTTTAGAGCAAAAATGAAGAAATTTACCTTTTTATGGCAAAAAGGTATGCATTCTCCTTATTTTTGGATAAAAAGCAGAAATTCCCCGTATTTTGAAGCAAAATTGCAGAAATTCTCATAATTTTCGGGCAAAATTGCAGAAATTCCCTGTATTTTGGAGCATAATTGCAGAAATTCCTCTAGTTGTGGTGCACAAAGACAGAAATTCCCTATATGTTGGGGCAAAAAGACAGAAATTCTCCTTATTTTGGGGCAAAACTCAGAAATTCTACTTATTTTGGGGAAAAATTCCAGAAATTTCCCTTATTTTGGGGCAAAATTGCAGAAATTTCCCTTATTTTGGGGCAAAATTGCAGAAATTTCACTTATTTCAGGGAAAAAAGGCAGAAATTTTCCTTATTTTGGGGCAAAAAGGCAGAAATTCCTAATATTTTCTGGCAAAAATGCAGAAATTCCCCTTATTTTGAGGTAAAAAGGCTGAAATTCCCCTTATTTGGGGGCAAAAAGGCAGAAATTTCCCTTATTTTGGGGCAAAATTGCAGAAATTTCACTTATTTACAGGCAAAAAGACAGAACTTCTCCTTATTTTGGGGCAAAACTTAGAAATTCCACATATTTTGGAGCAAAATTCCAGAAATTTCCCTTATTTTGGGGCAAAATTGCAGAAATTTCACTTATTTTGGGGCAAAATTGCAGAAATTTCACTTATTTCAGGGAAAAAAGGCACAAATTTTCCTTATTTTGGGGCAAAAAGTCAGAAATTCCTAATATTTTGTGGCAAAAATGCAGAAATTCCCCTTATTTTGAGGTAAAAAGGCTGAAATTCTTCTTATTTGGGGGCAAAGAGGCAGAAATTTCCAATATTTTGGGGCAAAATTGGAGAAATTTCACTTATTTCAGGGTAATAATTCAGAAATTCCCCTTATTTTGGGGCAAAAAAGACAGAAATTCCCTTTGTTTTGGGGGAAAAGGACAGAAATTCCACTTATTTAGAGGCAAAAAGTCAGAAATTCCCCTTATTTTGAAGCAAAAATGAAGAAATTTACCTTTTTATGGCAAAAAGTTATGCATTCCCCTTACTTTTGGTATAAAAAGCAGAAATTCCCCGTATTTTTAAGCAAAATTGCAGAAATTCTCATAATTTTCAGGCAAAAAGGCAGAAATTCTCCTTATTTTGGGGCAAAAAGACAGAAGATCTCCTTTTTTCGGGAGCAAACATTCAGAAATTCCCCTTATTTTGGGGCAAAATTGCAGAAATTTCCTTTACATTGGGGCAAAATTGCAGAAATTTCCCTTAATTTGGGGCAAAATTGCAGAAATTTCACTTACTTCAGGGTAATAAGTCAGATATTCCCCTTATTTTGGGGCAAAAAAGACAGAAATTCTCTTTGTTTTGGGGGAAAAAGACAGAAATTCCACTTATTTAGAGGCAAAAAGGCAGAAATTCCCTTTATTTTGGAGCAAAAATGAAGAAATGTCCATTTTAATGGCAAAAAGGTATGCATTCCCATTATTTTCAGGCAAAAAGGCAGAAATTCCCCGTATTTTGGAGCAAAATTGCAGAAATTCCCCTAATTTTGGGGCAAAATGCAGAAATTCCCTTTATTTTGGGGCAAAAATCAGAAATTCCCCTTATTTAGGGGCAAAATTGCAGAAATTTCAATTATTTCAGTATAATAAGTCAGAAATTCCTCTTTTTTTGAGGCAAAAAAGACAGAAATTCCCTTTGTTTTGAGGGAAAAAGACAGAAATTCCACTTATTTAGTGGCAAAAATGCAGAAATTTCCCTTATTTTGGAGCAAAAATGAAGAAATTTCCCTTTTTTATGGCAAAAAGTTATGCATTCCCCTTATTTTCGGGCAAAAAGGCAGAAAGTCCCCGTATTTTGGAGCATAATTGCACAAATTCCCCTAATTGTTGTGCAGAAAGACAGAAATTCCCTATATGTTGGGGCAAAAAGACAGAAATTCTCCTTATTTTGGGGCAAAACTCAGAAATTCCACTTATTTTGGGGCAAAATTCCAGAAATTTCCCTTATTTTGGGGCAAAATTGCAGAAATTTCACTTATTTTGGGGCAAAATTGCAGAAATTTCACTTATTCCAGAGAAAAAAGGCAGAAATTTTCTTTATTTCGGGGCAAAAAGGCAGAAATTCCTAAGATTTTCTGGCAAAAATGCAGAAATTCCCCTTATTTTTAGTTAAAAAGCTGAAATTCCTTTTATTTGGGGGCAAAAAGGCAGAAATTTCACTTATTTTGGGGCAAAATTGCAGAACTTTCACTTATTTAGAGGCAAAAATACAGAAATTCTGCTTATTTTGGGGTAAAACTTAGACATTCCACTTATTTTGGGGCAAAGTTCCAGAAATTTCCCTTATTTTGTGGCAACATTGCAGAAATTTCACTTATTTTGGGGCAAAATTGCAGAAATTTCACTTATTTCAGGGAAAAAAGTCACAAATTTTCCTTATTTTGGGGCAAAAAGT
This sequence comes from Micromys minutus, assembly GCF_963924665.1. NCBI lineage: Eukaryota > Metazoa > Chordata > Mammalia > Rodentia > Muridae > Micromys > Micromys minutus. The sequence goes on from NW_027667141.1 coordinate 47,410, forward strand.
CAGAAATTCCTAATATTTTGTGGCAAAAATGCAGACATTCCCCTTATTTTGTGGTAAAAAGGCTGAAATTCCCCTTATTTGGGGGCAAAGAGCTAGAAATTTCCATTATTTTGGGGCAAAATTGGAGAAATTTCACTTATTTCAGGGTAATAATTCAGAAATTCCCCTTATTTTGGTTCCAAAAAGACAGAAATTCCTTTTGTTTTGGGGGAAAAAAACAGAAATTCCACTTATTTAGAGGCAAAAAGGCAGAAATTCCCCTTATTTTAGAGCAAAAATGAAGAAATTTACCTTTTTATGGCAAAAAGGTATGCATTCTCCTTATTTTTGGATAAAAAGCAGAAATTCCCCGTATTTTGAAGCAAAATTGCAGAAATTCTCATAATTTTCGGGCAAAATTGCAGAAATTCCCTGTATTTTGGAGCATAATTGCAGAAATTCCTCTAGTTGTGGTGCACAAAGACAGAAATTCCCTATATGTTGGGGCAAAAAGACAGAAATTCTCCTTATTTTGGGGCAAAACTCAGAAATTCTACTTATTTTGGGGAAAAATTCCAGAAATTTCCCTTATTTTGGGGCAAAATTGCAGAAATTTCCCTTATTTTGGGGCAAAATTGCAGAAATTTCACTTATTTCAGGGAAAAAAGGCAGAAATTTTCCTTATTTTGGGGCAAAAAGGCAGAAATTCCTAATATTTTCTGGCAAAAATGCAGAAATTCCCCTTATTTTGAGGTAAAAAGGCTGAAATTCCCCTTATTTGGGGGCAAAAAGGCAGAAATTTCCCTTATTTTGGGGCAAAATTGCAGAAATTTCACTTATTTACAGGCAAAAAGACAGAACTTCTCCTTATTTTGGGGCAAAACTTAGAAATTCCACATATTTTGGAGCAAAATTCCAGAAATTTCCCTTATTTTGGGGCAAAATTGCAGAAATTTCACTTATTTTGGGGCAAAATTGCAGAAATTTCACTTATTTCAGGGAAAAAAGGCACAAATTTTCCTTATTTTGGGGCAAAAAGTCAGAAATTCCTAATATTTTGTGGCAAAAATGCAGAAATTCCCCTTATTTTGAGGTAAAAAGGCTGAAATTCTTCTTATTTGGGGGCAAAGAGGCAGAAATTTCCAATATTTTGGGGCAAAATTGGAGAAATTTCACTTATTTCAGGGTAATAATTCAGAAATTCCCCTTATTTTGGGGCAAAAAAGACAGAAATTCCCTTTGTTTTGGGGGAAAAGGACAGAAATTCCACTTATTTAGAGGCAAAAAGTCAGAAATTCCCCTTATTTTGAAGCAAAAATGAAGAAATTTACCTTTTTATGGCAAAAAGTTATGCATTCCCCTTACTTTTGGTATAAAAAGCAGAAATTCCCCGTATTTTTAAGCAAAATTGCAGAAATTCTCATAATTTTCAGGCAAAAAGGCAGAAATTCTCCTTATTTTGGGGCAAAAAGACAGAAGATCTCCTTTTTTCGGGAGCAAACATTCAGAAATTCCCCTTATTTTGGGGCAAAATTGCAGAAATTTCCTTTACATTGGGGCAAAATTGCAGAAATTTCCCTTATTTTGGGGCAAAATTGCAGAAATTTCACTTACTTCAGGGTAATAAGTCAGAAATTCCCCTTATTTTGGGGCAAAAAAGACAGAAATTCTCTTTGTTTTGGGGGAAAAAGACAGAAATTCCACTTATTTAGAGGCAAAAAGGCAGAAATTCCCTTTATTTTGGAGCAAAAATGAAGAAATGTCCATTTTAATGGCAAAAAGGTATGCATTCCCATTATTTTCAGGCAAAAAGGCAGAAATTCCCCGTATTTTGGAGCAAAATTGCAGAAATTCCCCTAATTTTGGGGCAAAATGCAGAAATTCCCTTTATTTTGGGGCAAAAATCAGAAATTCCCCTTATTTAGGGGCAAAATTGCAGAAATTTCAATTATTTCAGTATAATAAGTCAGAAATTCCTCTTTTTTTGAGGCAAAAAAGACAGAAATTCCCTTTGTTTTGAGGGAAAAAGACAGAAATTCCACTTATTTAGTGGCAAAAATGCAGAAATTTCCCTTATTTTGGAGCAAAAATGAAGAAATTTCCCTTTTTTATGGCAAAAAGTTATGCATTCCCCTTATTTTCGGGCAAAAAGGCAGAAAGTCCCCGTATTTTGGAGCATAATTGCACAAATTCCCCTAATTGTTGTGCAGAAAGACAGAAATTCCCTATATGTTGGGGCAAAAAGACAGAAATTCTCCTTATTTTGGGGCAAAACTCAGAAATTCCACTTATTTTGGGGCAAAATTCCAGAAATTTCCCTTATTTTGGGGCAAAATTGCAGAAATTTCACTTATTTTGGGGCAAAATTGCAGAAATTTCACTTATTCCAGAGAAAAAAGGCAGAAATTTTCTTTATTTCGGGGCAAAAAGGCAGAAATTCCTAAGATTTTCTGGCAAAAATGCAGAAATTCCCCTTATTTTTAGTTAAAAAGCTGAAATTCCTTTTATTTGGGGGCAAAAAGGCAGAAATTTCACTTATTTTGGGGCAAAATTGCAGAACTTTCACTTATTTAGAGGCAAAAATACAGAAATTCTGCTTATTTTGGGGTAAAACTTAGACATTCCACTTATTTTGGGGCAAAGTTCCAGAAATTTCCCTTATTTTGTGGCAACATTGCAGAAATTTCACTTATTTTGGGGCAAAATTGCAGAAATTTCACTTATTTCAGGGAAAAAAGTCACAAATTTTCCTTATTTTGGGGCAAAAAGTCAGAAATTCCTAATATTTTGTGGCAAAAATGCAGACATTCCCCTTATTTTGTGGTAAAAAGGCTGAAATTCCCCTTATTTGGGGGCAAAGAGCTAGAAATTTCCATTATTTTGGGGCAAAATTGGAGAAATTTCACTTATTTCAGGGTAATAATTCAGAAATTCCCCTTATTTTGGTTCCAAAAAGACAGAAATTCCTTTTGTTTTGGGGGAAAAAAACAGAAATTCCACTTATTTAGAGGCAAAAAGGCAGAAATTCCCCTTATTTTAGAGCAAAAATGAAGAAATTTACCTTTTTATGGCAAAAAGGTATGCATTCTCCTTATTTTTGGATAAAAAGCAGAAATTCCCCGTATTTTGAAGCAAAATTGCAGAAATTCTCATAATTTTCGGGCAAAATTGCAGAAATTCCCTGTATTTTGGAGCATAATTGCAGAAATTCCTCTAGTTGTGGTGCACAAAGACAGAAATTCCCTATATGTTGGGGCAAAAAGACAGAAATTCTCCTTATTTTGGGGCAAAACTCAGAAATTCTACTTATTTTGGGGAAAAATTCCAGAAATTTCCCTTATTTTGGGGCAAAATTGCAGAAATTTCCCTTATTTTGGGGCAAAATTGCAGAAATTTCACTTATTTCAGGGAAAAAAGGCAGAAATTTTCCTTATTTTGGGGCAAAAAGGCAGAAATTCCTAATATTTTCTGGCAAAAATGCAGAAATTCCCCTTATTTTGAGGTAAAAAGGCTGAAATTCCCCTTATTTGGGGGCAAAAAGGCAGAAATTTCCCTTATTTTGGGGCAAAATTGCAGAAATTTCACTTATTTACAGGCAAAAAGACAGAACTTCTCCTTATTTTGGGGCAAAACTTAGAAATTCCACATATTTTGGAGCAAAATTCCAGAAATTTCCCTTATTTTGGGGCAAAATTGCAGAAATTTCACTTATTTTGGGGCAAAATTGCAGAAATTTCACTTATTTCAGGGAAAAAAGGCACAAATTTTCTTTATTTTGGGGCAAAAAGTCAGAAATTCCTAATATTTTGTGGCAAAAATGCAGAAATTCCCCTTATTTTGAGGTAAAAAGGCTGAAATTCCCCTTCTTTGGGGGCAAAGAGGCAGAAATTTCCCTTATTTTGGGGCAAAATTGGAGAAATTTCACTTATTTCAGGGTAATAATTCAGAAATTCCCCTTATTTTGGGGCAAAAAAGGCAGAAATTCCCTTTGTTTTGGGGGAAAAAGACAGAAATTCCATTTATTTAGAGGCAAAAAGGCAGAAATTCCCCTTATTTTGGAGCAAAAATGTAGAAATTTACCTTTTTATGACAAAAAGGTATGCATTCCGTTTACTTTCGGGATTAAAAGCAGAAATTCCCCGTATTTTGAAGCAAAATTGCAGAAATTCTCATAATTTTCGGGCAAAAAGGCAGAAATTCTCCTTATTTTGGGGCAAAAAGACAGAAGATCTCCTTTTTTTGGGAGCAAACATTCAGAAATTCCCGTTATTTTGCGCAAAATTGCAGAAATTTCCTTTACATTGGGGCAAAATTACATAGATTTCCCTTATTTTGGGGCAAAAATCAGAAATTTCCCTTCTTTTGGGGCAAAATTCAGGAAATTTCCTTTATTTTGGGGCAAAATTTCAGGAATTTACCTTATTTTGGGGCAAAATTGAAGAAATTTTCCTTATTTGGGGCAAAATTGCAGAAATTTCACTTATTTTCAGGTAAAAATGCTGAAATTTCCTTCATATTGGGGCAAAAAGGGAGAAATTCCCCTTATTTTGGGGCAAAATTGCAGAAATTTCCCTTATTTTTGGGAAAAATTGCAGAAATTTTCCTTATTTTAGGGCAAAATTGCAGAAATTTCACTTATTTCAAAGAAAAAAAGCAAAAATTTTTCTTATTTTGGGGCAAAACGGCAGAAATTCCCATTAATTTGTGGCAAAAAGGCAGAAATTTCCCTTATTTTTAAGCAAAATTGCAGAAATTTCACTTATTTCAGTGTAATAAGTCAGAAATTCCCCTTATTTTGAGGCAAAAATACAGAAATTCCCTTTGTTTTGAGGGAAAAGACAGAAATTCCACTTATTTAGAGGCAAAAATGCAGAAATTTCCCTTATTTTAGAGCAAAAATGAAGAAATTTCCCTTTTTTATGGCAAAAAGTTATGCATTCCCCTTATTTTCGGGCAAAAAGGCAAAAATTTCCCGTATTTTGGAGCATAATTGCAGAAAATCCGCTAGTTGTGGTGCATAAAGACAGAAATTCCCTATATGTTGGGGCAAAAAGACAGAAATTCTCCTTATTTTGGGGCAAAACTCAGAAATTCCACTAATTTAGGGCAAAATTCCAAAAATTTCCCTTATTTTGGGGCAAAATTGCAGAAATTTCACTTATTTTGGGGCAAAATTGTAGAAATTTCACTTATTTCAGGGAAAAAAGGCAGAAATTTTCTTTATTTTGGGGCAAAAAGGCAGACATTCCTAATATTCTCTTGCAAAAATGCAGAAATTCCCTTTATTTTGAAGTAAAAAGGCTGAAATTCCCCTTATTTGGGGGCAAAAAGGCAGAAATTCCCCTTATTTTGGGGCAAAATTGCAGAAATTTCACTTATTTCAGTGTAATAAGTCAGAAATTCCTCTTTTTTTGAGGCAAAAAAGAAAGAAATTCCCTTTGTTTTGAGGGAAAACGACAGAAATTCCACTTATTTAGAGGCAAAAATGCAGAAATTTCCCTTATTTTGGAGCAAAAATGAAGAAATTTCCTTTTTTTATGGCAAAAAGTTATGCATTCCCCTTATTTTCGGGCAAAAAGGCAGAAATTCCCCGTATTTTGGAGCATAATTGCACAAATTCCCCTAGTTGTGGTGCAGAACGACAGAAATTCCCTATATGTTGGGGCAAAAAGACAGAAATTCTCCTTATTTTGGGGCAAAACTCAGAAATTCCACTTATTTTGGAGCAAAATTCCAGAAATTTCCCTTATTTTGGGGCAAAATTGCAGAAATTTCACTTATTTTGGGGCATAATTGCAGAAATTTCACTTATTTCAGAGAAAAAAGGCAGAAATTTTCTTTATTTTGGGGCAAAAAGGCAGAAATTCCTAATATTTTCTGGCAAAAATGAAGAAATTCCCCTTTTTTTTAGGTAAAAAGGCTGAAATTTTTTTTATTTGGGGGCAAAAAGGCAGAAATTTCCCTTATTTTGGGGCAAAATTGCAGAAATTTCACTTATTTAGAGTCAAAAATACAGAAATTCTCCTTATTTTGGGGCAAAACTTAGAAATTCCACTTATTTTGGGGCAAAATTACAGAAATTTCCCTTATTTTAGGGCAACATTGCAGAAATTTCATTTATTTTGGGGCAAAATTGCAGAAATTTCACTTATTTCAGGGAAAAAAGGCACAAATTTTCCTTATTTTGGGGCAAAAAGTCAGAAATTCTTAATATTTTGTGGCAAAAATGCAGAAATTCCCCTTATTTTGAGGTAAAAAGGCTGAAATTCCCCTTATTTGGGGGCAAAGAGGCAGAAATTTCCATTATTTTGGGGCAAAATTGGAGAAATTTCACTTATTTCAGGGTAATATTTCAGAAATTCCCCTTATTTTGGGGCAAAAAAGACAGAAATTCCTTTTGTTTTGGGGGAAAAAGACAGAAATTCCACTTAATTAGAGGCAAAAAGGCAGAAATTCCCCTCATTTTGAAGAAAAAATGAAGAAATTTACCTTTTTATGGCAAAAAGATATGCATTCTCCTTACTTTTGGGATAAAAAGCAGAAATTCCCCGTATTTTGAAGCAAAATTGCAGAAATTCTCATAATTTTCAGGCAAAAAGGCAGAAATTCTCCTTATTTTGGGGCAAAAAGACAGAAGATCTCCTTTTTTCGGGAGCAAACATTCAGAAATTCCCCTTATTTTGGGGCAAAATTGCAGAAATTTCCTTTACATTGGGGCAAAATTGCAGAAATTTCCCTTATTTTGGGGCAAAATTGCAGAAATTTCACTTACTTCAGGGTAATAAGTCAGATATTCCCCTTATTTTGGGGCAAAAAAGACAGAAATTCATTTGTTTTGGGGGAAAAAGACAGAAATTCCACTTATTTAGAGGCAAAAAGGCAGAAATTCCCTTTATTTTGGAGCAAAAATGAAGAAATGTCCCTTTTAATGGCAAAAAGGTATGCATTCCCATTATTTTCAGGCAAAAAGGCAGAAATTCCCCGTATTTTGGAGCAAAATTGCAGAAATTCCCCTAATTTTGGGGCAAAATGCAGAAATTCCCTTTATTTTGGGGCAAAAATCAGAAATTCCCCTTATTTAGGGGCAAAATTGCAGAAATTTCAATTATTTCAGTTTAATAAGTCAGAAATTCCTCTTTTTTTGAGGCAAAAAAGACAGAAATTCCCTTTGTTTTGAGGGAAAAAGACAGAAATTCCACTTATTTAGTGGCAAAAATGCAGAAATTTCCCTTATTTTGGAGCAAAAATGAAGAAATTTCCCTTTTTTATGGCAAAAAGTTATGCATTCCCCTTATTTTCGGGCAAAAAGGCAGAAAGTCCCCGTATTTTGGAGCATAATTGCACAAATTCCCCTAATTGTTGTGCAGAAAGACAGAAATTCCCTATATGTTGGGGCAAAAAGACAGAAATTCTCCTTATTTTGGGGCAAAACTCAGAAATTCCACTTATTTTGGGGCAAAATTCCAGAAATTTCCCTTATTTTGGGGCAAAATTGCAGAAATTTCACTTATTTTGGGGCAAAATTGCAGAAATATCACTTATTCCAGAGAAAAAAGGCAGAAATTTTCTTTATTTCGGGGCAAAAAGGCAGAAATTCCTAAGATTTTCTGGCAAAAATGCAGAAATTCCCCTTATTTTTAGTTAAAAAGCTGAAATTCCTTTTATTTGGGGGCAAAAAGGCAGAAATTTCACTTATTTTGGGGCAAAATTGCAGAACTTTCACTTATTTAGAGGCAAAAATACAGAAATTCTGCTTATTTTGGGGTAAAACTTAGACATTCCACTTATTTTGGGGCAAAGTTCCAGAAATTTCCCTTATTTTGTGGCAACATTGCAGAAATTTCACTTATTTTGGGGCAAAATTGCAGAAATTTCACTTATTTCAGGGAAAAAAGTCACAAATTTTCCTTATTTTGGGGCAAAAAGTCAGAAATTCCTAATATTTTGTGGCAAAAATGCAGACATTCCCCTTATTTTGTGGTAAAAAGGCTGAAATTCCCCTTATTTGGGGGCAAAGAGCTAGAAATTTCCATTATTTTGGGGCAAAATTGGAGAAATTTCACTTATTTCAGGGTAATAATTCAGAAATTCCCCTTATTTTGGTTCCAAAAAGACAGAAATTCCTTTTGTTTTGGGGGAAAAAAACAGAAATTCCACTTATTTAGAGGCAAAAAGGCAGAAATTCCCCTTATTTTAGAGCAAAAATGAAGAAATTTACCTTTTTATGGCAAAAAGGTATGCATTCTCCTTATTTTTGGATAAAAAGCAGAAATTCCCCGTATTTTGAAGCAAAATTGCAGAAATTCTCATAATTTTCGGGCAAAATTGCAGAAATTCCCTGTATTTTGGAGCATAATTGCAGAAATTCCTCTAGTTGTGGTGCACAAAGACAGAAATTCCCTATATGTTGGGGCAAAAAGACAGAAATTCTCCTTATTTTGGGGCAAAACTCAGAAATTCTACTTATTTTGGGGAAAAATTCCAGAAATTTCCCTTATTTTGGGGCAAAATTGCAGAAATTTCCCTTATTTTGGGGCAAAATTGCAGAAATTTCACTTATTTCAGGGAAAAAAGGCAGAAATTTTCCTTATTTTGGGGCAAAAAGGCAGAAATTCCTAATATTTTCTGGCAAAAATGCAGAAATTCCCCTTATTTTGAGGTAAAAAGGCTGAAATTCCCCTTATTTGGGGGCAAAAAGGCAGAAATTTCCCTTATTTTGGGGCAAAATTGCAGAAATTTCACTTATTTACAGGCAAAAAGACAGAAATTCTCCTTATTTTGGGGCAAAACTTAGAAATTCCACTTATTTTGGGGCAAAATTCCAGAAATTTCCCTTATTTTGGGGCAAAACTTAGAAATTTCACTTATTTTGGGGCAAAATTGCAGAAATTTCACTTATTTCAGGGAAAAAAGGCACAAATTTTCTTTATTTTGGGGCAAAAAGTCCGAAATTCCTAATATTTTCTGGCAAAAATGCAGAAATTCCCCTTATTTTGAGGTAAAAATGCTGAAATTCCCCTTATTTGGGGACAAAGAGGCAGAAATTTCCCTTATTTTGGGGCAAAATTGGAGAAATTTCACTTATTTCATGGTAATAATTCAGAAATTCCCCTTATTTTGGGGCAAAAAAGGCAGAAATTCCCTTTGTTTTGGGGGAAAAAGACAGAAATTCCATTTATTTAGAGGCAAAAAGGCAGAAATTCCCCTTATTTTGGAGCAAAAATGTAGAAATTTACCTTTTTATGACAAAAAGGTATGCATTCCCTTTACTTTCGGGATTAAAAGCAGAAATTTCCCGTATTTTGAAGCAAAATTGCAGAAATTCTCATAATTTTCGGGCAAAAAGGCAGAAATTCTCCTTATTTTGGGGCAAAAAGACAGAAGATCTCCTTTTTTTGGGAGCAAACATTCAGAAATTCCCGTTATTTTGTGCAAAATTGCAGAAATTTCCTTTACATTGGGGCAAAATTGCAGAGATTTCTTTTATTTTGGGGCAAAAATCAGAAATTTCCCTTCTTTTGGGGCAAAATTCAAGAAATTTCCTTTATTTTGGGGCAAAATTACAGGAATTTACCTTATTTTGGGGCAAAATTTAAGAAATTTTCCTTTTTTTAGGGCAAAATTGCAGAAATTTCACTTATTTCAGAGAAAAAAAGCAAAAATTTTTCTTATTTTGGGGCAAAAAGGCAGAAATTCCCATTAATTTGTTGCAAAAAGGCAGAAATTTCCCTTATTTTTAAGCAAAATTGCAGAAATTTCACTTATTTCAGTGTAATAAGTCAGAAATTCCCCTTATTTTGAGGCAAAAAAGACAGAAATTCCCTTTGTTTTGAGGGAAAAAGACAGAAATTCCACTTATTTAGAGGCAAAAATGCAGAAATTTCCCTTATTTTAGAGAAAAATGAAGAAATTTCCCTTTTTTATGGCAAAAAGTTATGCATTCCCCTTATTTTCGGGCAAAAAGTCCGAAATTCCCCGTATTTTGGAGCATAATTGCAGAAAATCCGCTAGTTGTGGTGCATAAAGACAGAAATTCCCTATATGTTGGGGCAAAAAGAAAGAAATTCTCCTTATTTTGGGGCAAAACTCAGAAATTCCACTAATTTAGGGCAAAATTCCAGAAATTTCCCTTATTTTTGGGCAAAATTGCAGAAATTTCACTTATTTTGGGGCAAAATTGTAGAAATTTAACTTATTTCAGGGAAAAAAGGCAGATATTTTCTTTATTTTGGGGCAAAAAGGCAGAAATTCCTAATATTCTCTGGCAAAAATGCAGAAATTCCATTTATTTTGAAGTAAAAAGGCTGAAATTCCCCTTATTTGGGGGCAAAAATGCAGAAATTCCCCTTATTTTGGGGCAAAATTGCAGAAATTTCACTTATTTCAGTGTAATAAGTCAGAAATTCTCCTTATTTTGGGGCAAAAAGTCAGAAATTCCTAATATTTTGTGGCAAAAATGCAGACATTCCCCTTATTTTGTGGTAAAAAGGCTGAAATTCCCCTTATTTGGGGGCAAAGAGCTAGAAATTTCCATTATTTTGGGGCAAAATTGGAGAAATTTCACTTATTTCAGGGTAATAATTCAGAAATTCCCCTTATTTTGGTTCCAAAAAGACAGAAATTCCTTTTGTTTTGGGGGAAAAAAACAGAAATTCCACTTATTTAGAGGCAAAAAGGCAGAAATTCCCCTTATTTTAGAGCAAAAATGAAGAAATTTACCTTTTTATGGCAAAAAGGTATGCATTCTCCTTATTTTTGGATAAAAAGCAGAAATTCCCCGTATTTTGAAGCAAAATTGCAGAAATTCTCATAATTTTCGGGCAAAATTGCAGAAATTCCCTGTATTTTGGAGCATAATTGCAGAAATTCCTCTAGTTGTGGTGCACAAAGACAGAAATTCCCTATATGTTGGGGCAAAAAGACAGAAATTCTCCTTATTTTGGGGCAAAACTCAGAAATTCTACTTATTTTGGGGAAAAATTCCAGAAATTTCCCTTATTTTGGGGCAAAATTGCAGAAATTTCCCTTATTTTGGGGCAAAATTGCAGAAATTTCACTTATTTCAGGGAAAAAAGGCAGAAATTTTCCTTATTTTGGGGCAAAAAGGCAGAAATTCCTAATATTTTCTGGCAAAAATGCAGAAATTCCCCTTATTTTGAGGTAAAAAGGCTGAAATTCCCCTTATTTGGGGGCAAAAAGGCAGAAATTTCCCTTATTTTGGGGCAAAATTGCAGAAATTTCACTTATTTACAGGCAAAAAGACAGAACTTCTCCTTATTTTGGGGCAAAACTTAGAAATTCCACATATTTTGGAGCAAAATTCCAGAAATTTCCCTTATTTTGGGGCAAAATTGCAGAAATTTCACTTATTTTGGGGCAAAATTGCAGAAATTTCACTTATTTCAGGGAAAAAAGGCACAAATTTTCCTTATTTTGGGGCAAAAAGTCAGAAATTCCTAATATTTTGTGGCAAAAATGCAGAAATTCCCCTTATTTTGAGGTAAAAAGGCTGAAATTCTTCTTATTTGGGGGCAAAGAGGCAGAAATTTCCAATATTTTGGGGCAAAATTGGAGAAATTTCACTTATTTCAGGGTAATAATTCAGAAATTCCCCTTATTTTGGGGCAAAAAAGACAGAAATTCCCTTTGTTTTGGGGGAAAAGGACAGAAATTCCACTTATTTAGAGGCAAAAAGGCAGAAATTCCCCTTATTTTGAAGCAAAAATGAAGAAATTTACCTTTTTATGGCAAAAAGTTATGCATTCCCCTTACTTTTGGTATAAAAAGCAGAAATTCCCCGTATTTTTAAGCAAAATTGCAGAAATTCTCATAATTTTCAGGCAAAAAGGCAGAAATTCTCCTTATTTTGGGGCAAAAAGACAGAAGATCTCCTTTTTTCGGGAGCAAACATTCAGAAATTCCCCTTATTTTGGGGCAAAATTGCAGAAATTTCCTTTACATTGGGGCAAAATTGCAGAAATTTCCCTTAATTTGGGGCAAAATTGCAGAAATTTCACTTACTTCAGGGTAATAAGTCAGATATTCCCCTTATTTTGGGGCAAAAAAGACAGAAATTCTCTTTGTTTTGGGGGAAAAAGACAGAAATTCCACTTATTTAGAGGCAAAAAGGCAGAAATTCCCTTTATTTTGGAGCAAAAATGAAGAAATGTCCCTTTTAATGGCAAAAAGGTATGCATTCCCATTATTTTCAGGCAAAAAGGCAGAAATTCCCCGTATTTTGGAGCAAAATTGCAGAAATTCCCCTAATTTTGGGGCAAAATGCAGAAATTCCCTTTATTTTGGGGCAAAAATCAGAAATTCCCCTTATTTAGGGGCAAAATTGCAGAAATTTCAATTATTTCAGTTTAATAAGTCAGAAATTCCTCTTTTTTTGAGGCAAAAAAGACAGAAATTCCCTTTGTTTTGAGGGAAAAAGACAGAAATTCCACTTATTTAGTGGCAAAAATGCAGAAATTTCCCTTATTTTGGAGCAAAAATGAAGAAATTTCCCTTTTTTATGGCAAAAAGTTATGCATTCCCCTTATTTTCGGGCAAAAAGGCAGAAAGTCCCCGTATTTTGGAGCATAATTGCACAAATTCCCCTAATTGTTGTGCAGAAAGACAGAAATTCCCTATATGTTGGGGCAAAAAGACAGAAATTCTCCTTATTTTGGGGCAAAACTCAGAAATTCCACTTATTTTGGGGCAAAATTCCAGAAATTTCCCTTATTTTGGGGCAAAATTGCAGAAATTTCACTTATTTTGGGGCAAAATTGCAGAAATTTCACTTATTCCAGAGAAAAAAGGCAGAAATTTTCTTTATTTCGGGGCAAAAAGGCAGAAATTCCTAAGATTTTCTGGCAAAAATGCAGAAATTCCCCTTATTTTTAGTTAAAAAGCTGAAATTCCTTTTATTTGGGGGCAAAAAGGCAGAAATTTCACTTATTTTGGGGCAAAATTGCAGAACTTTCACTTATTTAGAGGCAAAAATACAGAAATTCTGCTTATTTTGGGGTAAAACTTAGACATTCCACTTATTTTGGGGCAAAGTTCCAGAAATTTCCCTTATTTTGTGGCAACATTGCAGAAATTTCACTTATTTTGGGGCAAAATTGCAGAAATTTCACTTATTTCAGGGAAAAAAGTCACAAATTTTCCTTATTTTGGGGCAAAAAGTCAGAAATTCCTAATATTTTGTGGCAAAAATGCAGACATTCCCCTTATTTTGTGGTAAAAAGGCTGAAATTCCCCTTATTTGGGGGCAAAGAGCTAGAAATTTCCATTATTTTGGGGCAAAATTGGAGAAATTTCACTTATTTCAGGGTAATAATTCAGAAATTCCCCTTATTTTGGTTCCAAAAAGACAGAAATTCCTTTTGTTTTGGGGGAAAAAAACAGAAATTCCACTTATTTAGAGGCAAAAAGGCAGAAATTCCCCTTATTTTAGAGCAAAAATGAAGAAATTTACCTTTTTATGGCAAAAAGGTATGCATTCTCCTTATTTTTGGATAAAAAGCAGAAATTCCCCGTATTTTGAAGCAAAATTGCAGAAATTCTCATAATTTTCGGGCAAAATTGCAGAAATTCCCTGTATTTTGGAGCATAATTGCAGAAATTCCTCTAGTTGTGGTGCACAAAGACAGAAATTCCCTATATGTTGGGGCAAAAAGACAGAAATTCTCCTTATTTTGGGGCAAAACTCAGAAATTCTACTTATTTTGGGGAAAAATTCCAGAAATTTCCCTTATTTTGGGGCAAAATTGCAGAAATTTCCCTTATTTTGGGGCAAAATTGCAGAAATTTCACTTATTTCAGGGAAAAAAGGCAGAAATTTTCCTTATTTTGGGGCAAAAAGGCAGAAATTCCTAATATTTTCTGGCAAAAATGCAGAAATTCCCCTTATTTTGAGGTAAAAAGGCTGAAATTCCCCTTATTTGGGGGCAAAAAGGCAGAAATTTCCCTTATTTTGGGGCAAAATTGCAGAAATTTCACTTATTTACAGGCAAAAAGACAGAACTTCTCCTTATTTTGGGGCAAAACTTAGAAATTCCACATATTTTGGAGCAAAATTCCAGAAATTTCCCTTATTTTGGGGCAAAATTGCAGAAATTTCACTTATTTTGGGGCAAAATTGCAGAAATTTCACTTATTTCAGGGAAAAAAGGCACAAATTTTCTTTATTTTGGGGCAAAAAGTCAGAAATTCCTAATATTTTGTGGCAAAAATGCAGAAATTCCCCTTATTTTGAGGTAAAAAGGCTGAAATTCCCCTTCTTTGGGGGCAAAGAGGCAGAAATTTCCCTTATTTTGGGGCAAAATTGGAGAAATTTCACTTATTTCAGGGTAATAATTCAGAAATTCCCCTTATTTTGGGGCAAAAAAGGCAGAAATTCCCTTTGTTTTGGGGGAAAAAGACAGAAATTCCATTTATTTAGAGGCAAAAAGGCAGAAATTCCCCTTATTTTGGAGCAAAAATGTAGAAATTTACCTTTTTATGACAAAAAGGTATGCATTCCGTTTACTTTCGGGATTAAAAGCAGAAATTCCCCGTATTTTGAAGCAAAATTGCAGAAATTCTCATAATTTTCGGGCAAAAAGGCAGAAATTCTCCTTATTTTGGGGCAAAAAGACAGAAGATCTCCTTTTTTTGGGAGCAAACATTCAGAAATTCCCGTTATTTTGCGCAAAATTGCAGAAATTTCCTTTACATTGGGGCAAAATTACATAGATTTCCCTTATTTTGGGGCAAAAATCAGAAATTTCCCTTCTTTTGGGGCAAAATTCAGGAAATTTCCTTTATTTTGGGGCAAAATATCAGGAATTTACCTTATTTTGGGGCAAAATTGAAGAAATTTTCCTTATTTGGGGCAAAATTGCAGAAATTTCACTTATTTTCAGGTAAAAATGCTGAAATTTCCTTCATATTGGGGCAAAAAGGGAGAAATTCCCCTTATTTTGGGGCAAAATTGCAGAAATTTCCCTTATTTTTGGGAAAAATTGCAGAAATTTTCCTTATTTTAGGGCAAAATTGCAGAAATTTCACTTATTTCAAAGAAAAAAAGCAAAAATTTTTCTTATTTTGGGGCAAAACGGCAGAAATTCCCATTAATTTGTGGCAAAAAGGCAGAAATTTCCCTTATTTTTAAGCAAAATTGCAGAAATTTCACTTATTTCAGTGTAATAAGTCAGAAATTCCCCTTATTTTGAGGCAAAAAAGACAGAAATTCCCTTTGTTTTGAGGGAAAAGACAGAAATTCCACTTATTTAGAGGCAAAAATGCAGAAATTTCCCTTATTTTAGAGCAAAAATGAAGAAATTTCCCTTTTTTATGGCAAAAAGTTATGCATTCCCCTTATTTTCGGGCAAAAAGGCAAAAATTTCCCGTATTTTGGAGCATAATTGCAGAAAATCCGCTAGTTGTGGTGCATAAAGACAGAAATTCCCTATATGTTGGGGCAAAAAGACAGAAATTCTCCTTATTTTGGGGCAAAACTCAGAAATTCCACTAATTTAGGGCAAAATTCCAAAAATTTCCCTTATTTTGGGGCAAAATTGCAGAAATTTCACTTATTTTGGGGCAAAATTGTAGAAATTTCACTTATTTCAGGGAAAAAAGGCAGAAATTTTCTTTATTTTGGGGCAAAAAGGCAGACATTCCTAATATTCTCTTGCAAAAATGCAGAAATTCCCTTTATTTTGAAGTAAAAAGGCTGAAATTCCCCTTATTTGGGGGCAAAAAGGCAGAAATTCCCCTTATTTTGGGGCAAAATTGAAGAAATTTCACTTATTTCAGTGTAATAAGTCAGAAATTCCTCTTTTTTTGAGGCAAAAAAGACAGAAATTCCCTTTGTTTTGAGGGAAAACGACAGAAATTCCACTTATTTAGAGGCAAAAATGCAGAAATTTCCCTTATTTTGGAGCAAAAATGAAGAAATTTCCTTTTTTTATGGCAAAAAGTTATGCATTCCCCTTATTTTCGGGCAAAAAGGCAGAAATTCCCCGTATTTTGGAGCATAATTGCACAAATTCCCCTAGTTGTGGTGCAGAACGACAGAAATTCCCTATATGTTGGGGCAAAAAGACAGAAATTCTCCTTATTTTGGGGCAAAACTCAGAAATTCCACTTATTTTGGAGCAAAATTCCAGAAATTTCCCTTATTTTGGGGCAAAATTGCAGAAATTTCACTTATTTTGGGGCATAATTGCAGAAATTTCACTTATTTCAGAGAAAAAAGGCAGAAATTTTCTTTATTTTGGGGCAAAAAGGCAGAAATTCCTAATATTTTCTGGCAAAAATGAAGAAATTCCCCTTTTTTTTAGGTAAAAAGGCTGAAATTTTTTTTATTTGGGGGCAAAAAGGCAGAAATTTCCCTTATTTTGGGGCAAAATTGCAGAAATTTCACTTATTTAGAGTCAAAAATACAGAAATTCTCCTTATTTTGGGGCAAAACTTAGAAATTCCACTTATTTTGGGGCAAAATTACAGAAATTTCCCTTATTTTAGGGCAACATTGCAGAAATTTCATTTATTTTGGGGCAAAATTGCAGAAATTTCACTTATTTCAGGGAAAAAAGGCACAAATTTTCCTTATTTTGGGGCAAAAAGTCAGAAATTCTTAATATTTTGTGGCAAAAATGCAGAAATTCCCCTTATTTTGAGGTAAAAAGGCTGAAATTCCCCTTATTTGGGGGCAAAGAGGCAGAAATTTCCATTATTTTGGGGCAAAATTGGAGAAATTTCACTTATTTCAGGGTAATATTTCAGAAATTCCCCTTATTTTGGGGCAAAAAAGACAGAAATTCCTATTGTTTTGGGGGAAAAAGACAGAAATTCCACTTAATTAGAGGCAAAAAGTCAGAAATTCCCCTCATTTTGAAGAAAAAATGAAGAAATTTACCTTTTTATGGCAAAAAGATATGCATTCCCCTTACTTTTGGGATAAAAAGCAGAAATTCCCCGTATTTTGAAGCAAAATTGCAGAAATTCTCATAATTTTCAGGCAAAAAGGCAGAAATTCTCCTTATTTTGGGGCAAAAAGACAGAAGATCTCCTTTTTTCGGGAGCAAACATTCAGAAATTCCCCTTATTTTGGGGCAAAATTGCAGAAATTTCCTTTACATTGGGGCAAAATTGCAGAAATTTCCCTTATTTTGGGGCAAAATTGCAGAAATTTCACTTACTTCAGGGTAATAAGTCAGATATTCCCCTTATTTTGGGGCAAAAAAGACAGAAATTCTCTTTGTTTTGGGGGAAAAAGACAGAAATTCCACTTATTTAGAGGCAAAAAGGCAGAAATTCCCTTTATTTTGGAGCAAAAATGAAGAAATGTCCCTTTTAATGGCAAAAAGGTATGCATTCCCATTATTTTCAGGCAAAAAGGCAGAAATTCCCCGTATTTTGGAGCAAAATTGCAGAAATTCCCCTAATTTTGGGGCAAAATGCAGAAATTCCCTTTATTTTGGGGCAAAAATCAGAAATTCCCCTTATTTAGGGGCAAAATTGCAGAAATTTCAATTATTTCAGTTTAATAAGTCAGAAATTCCTCTTTTTTTGAGGCAAAAAAGACAGAAATTCCCTTTGTTTTGAGGGAAAAAGACAGAAATTCCACTTATTTAGTGGCAAAAATGCAGAAATTTCCCTTATTTTGGAGCAAAAATGAAGAAATTTCCCTTTTTTATGGCAAAAAGTTATGCATTCCCCTTATTTTCGGGCAAAAAGGCAGAAAGTCCCCGTATTTTGGAGCATAATTGCACAAATTCCCCTAATTGTTGTGCAGAAAGACAGAAATTCCCTATATGTTGGGGCAAAAAGACAGAAATTCTCCTTATTTTGGGGCAAAACTCAGAAATTCCACTTATTTTGGGGCAAAATTCCAGAAATTTCCCTTATTTTGGGGCAAAATTGCAGAAATTTCACTTATTTTGGGGCAAAATTGCAGAAATTTCACTTATTCCAGAGAAAAAAGGCAGAAATTTTCTTTATTTCGGGGCAAAAAGGCAGAAATTCCTAAGATTTTCTGGCAAAAATGCAGAAATTCCCCTTATTTTTAGTTAAAAAGCTGAAATTCCTTTTATTTGGGGGCAAAAAGGCAGAAATTTCACTTATTTTGGGGCAAAATTGCAGAACTTTCACTTATTTAGAGGCAAAAATACAGAAATTCTGCTTATTTTGGGGTAAAACTTAGACATTCCACTTATTTTGGGGCAAAGTTCCAGAAATTTCCCTTATTTTGTGGCAACATTGCAGAAATTTCACTTATTTTGGGGCAAAATTGCAGAAATTTCACTTATTTCAGGGAAAAAAGTCACAAATTTTCCTTATTTTGGGGCAAAAAGTCAGAAATTCCTAATATTTTGTGGCAAAAATGCAGACATTCCCCTTATTTTGTGGTAAAAAGGCTGAAATTCCCCTTATTTGGGGGCAAAGAGCTAGAAATTTCCATTATTTTGGGGCAAAATTGGAGAAATTTCACTTATTTCAGGGTAATAATTCAGAAATTCCCCTTATTTTGGTTCCAAAAAGACAGAAATTCCTTTTGTTTTGGGGGAAAAAAACAGAAATTCCACTTATTTAGAGGCAAAAAGGCAGAAATTCCCCTTATTTTAGAGCAAAAATGAAGAAATTTACCTTTTTATGGCAAAAAGGTATGCATTCTCCTTATTTTTGGATAAAAAGCAGAAATTCCCCGTATTTTGAAGCAAAATTGCAGAAATTCTCATAATTTTCGGGCAAAATTGCAGAAATTCCCTGTATTTTGGAGCATAATTGCAGAAATTCCTCTAGTTGTGGTGCACAAAGACAGAAATTCCCTATATGTTGGGGCAAAAAGACAGAAATTCTCCTTATTTTGGGGCAAAACTCAGAAATTCTACTTATTTTGGGGAAAAATTCCAGAAATTTCCCTTATTTTGGGGCAAAATTGCAGAAATTTCCCTTATTTTGGGGCAAAATTGCAGAAATTTCACTTATTTCAGGGAAAAAAGGCAGAAATTTTCCTTATTTTGGGGCAAAAAGGCAGAAATTCCTAATATTTTCTGGCAAAAATGCAGAAATTCCCCTTATTTTGAGGTAAAAAGGCTGAAATTCCCCTTATTTGGGGGCAAAAAGGCAGAAATTTCCCTTATTTTGGGGCAAAATTGCAGAAATTTCACTTATTTACAGGCAAAAAGACAGAACTTCTCCTTATTTTGGGGCAAAACTTAGAAATTCCACATATTTTGGAGCAAAATTCCAGAAATTTCCCTTATTTTGGGGCAAAATTGCAGAAATTTCACTTATTTTGGGGCAAAATTGCAGAAATTTCACTTATTTCAGGGAAAAAAGGCACAAATTTTCTTTATTTTGGGGCAAAAAGTCAGAAATTCCTAATATTTTGTGGCAAAAATGCAGAAATTCCCCTTATTTTGAGGTAAAAAGGCTGAAATTCCCCTTCTTTGGGGGCAAAGAGGCAGAAATTTCCCTTATTTTGGGGCAAAATTGGAGAAATTTCACTTATTTCAGGGTAATAATTCAGAAATTCCCCTTATTTTGGGGCAAAAAAGGCAGAAATTCCCTTTGTTTTGGGGGAAAAAGACAGAAATTCCATTTATTTAGAGGCAAAAAGGCAGAAATTCCCCTTATTTTGGAGCAAAAATGTAGAAATTTACCTTTTTATGACAAAAAGGTATGCATTCCGTTTACTTTCGGGATTAAAAGCAGAAATTCCCCGTATTTTGAAGCAAAATTGCAGAAATTCTCATAATTTTCGGGCAAAAAGGCAGAAATTCTCCTTATTTTGGGGCAAAAAGACAGAAGATCTCCTTTTTTTGGGAGCAAACATTCAGAAATTCCCGTTATTTTGCGCAAAATTGCAGAAATTTCCTTTACATTGGGGCAAAATTACATAGATTTCCCTTATTTTGGGGCAAAAATCAGAAATTTCCCTTCTTTTGGGGCAAAATTCAGGAAATTTCCTTTATTTTGGGGCAAAATTTCAGGAATTTACCTTATTTTGGGGCAAAATTGAAGAAATTTTCCTTATTTGGGGCAAAATTGCAGAAATTTCACTTATTTTCAGGTAAAAATGCTGAAATTTCCTTCATATTGGGGCAAAAAGGGAGAAATTCCCCTTATTTTGGGGCAAAATTGCAGAAATTTCCCTTATTTTTGGGAAAAATTGCAGAAATTTTCCTTATTTTAGGGCAAAATTGCAGAAATTTCACTTATTTCAAAGAAAAAAAGCAAAAATTTTTCTTATTTTGGGGCAAAACGGCAGAAATTCCCATTAATTTGTGGCAAAAAGGCAGAAATTTCCCTTATTTTTAAGCAAAATTGCAGAAATTTCACTTATTTCAGTGTAATAAGTCAGAAATTCCCCTTATTTTGAGGCAAAAATACAGAAATTCCCTTTGTTTTGAGGGAAAAGACAGAAATTCCACTTATTTAGAGGCAAAAATGCAGAAATTTCCCTTATTTTAGAGCAAAAATGAAGAAATTTCCCTTTTTTATGGCAAAAAGTTATGCATTCCCCTTATTTTCGGGCAAAAAGGCAAAAATTTCCCGTATTTTGGAGCATAATTGCAGAAAATCCGCTAGTTGTGGTGCATAAAGACAGAAATTCCCTATATGTTGGGGCAAAAAGACAGAAATTCTCCTTATTTTGGGGCAAAACTCAGAAATTCCACTAATTTAGGGCAAAATTCCAAAAATTTCCCTTATTTTGGGGCAAAATTGCAGAAATTTCACTTATTTTGGGGCAAAATTGTAGAAATTTCACTTATTTCAGGGAAAAAAGGCAGAAATTTTCTTTATTTTGGGGCAAAAAGGCAGACATTCCTAATATTCTCTTGCAAAAATGCAGAAATTCCCTTTATTTTGAAGTAAAAAGGCTGAAATTCCCCTTATTTGGGGGCAAAAAGGCAGAAATTCCCCTTATTTTGGGGCAAAATTGCAGAAATTTCACTTATTTCAGTGTAATAAGTCAGAAATTCCTCTTTTTTTGAGGCAAAAAAGAAAGAAATTCCCTTTGTTTTGAGGGAAAACGACAGAAATTCCACTTATTTAGAGGCAAAAATGCAGAAATTTCCCTTATTTTGGAGCAAAAATGAAGAAATTTCCTTTTTTTATGGCAAAAAGTTATGCATTCCCCTTATTTTCGGGCAAAAAGGCAGAAATTCCCCGTATTTTGGAGCATAATTGCACAAATTCCCCTAGTTGTGGTGCAGAACGACAGAAATTCCCTATATGTTGGGGCAAAAAGACAGAAATTCTCCTTATTTTGGGGCAAAACTCAGAAATTCCACTTATTTTGGAGCAAAATTCCAGAAATTTCCCTTATTTTGGGGCAAAATTGCAGAAATTTCACTTATTTTGGGGCATAATTGCAGAAATTTCACTTATTTCAGAGAAAAAAGGCAGAAATTTTCTTTATTTTGGGGCAAAAAGGCAGAAATTCCTAATATTTTCTGGCAAAAATGAAGAAATTCCCCTTTTTTTTAGGTAAAAAGGCTGAAATTTTTTTTATTTGGGGGCAAAAAGGCAGAAATTTCCCTTATTTTGGGGCAAAATTGCAGAAATTTCACTTATTTAGAGTCAAAAATACAGAAATTCTCCTTATTTTGGGGCAAAACTTAGAAATTCCACTTATTTTGGGGCAAAATTACAGAAATTTCCCTTATTTTAGGGCAACATTGCAGAAATTTCATTTATTTTGGGGCAAAATTGCAGAAATTTCACTTATTTCAGGGAAAAAAGGCACAAATTTTCCTTATTTTGGGGCAAAAAGTCAGAAATTCTTAATATTTTGTGGCAAAAATGCAGAAATTCCCCTTATTTTGAGGTAAAAAGGCTGAAATTCCCCTTATTTGGGGGCAAAGAGGCAGAAATTTCCATTATTTTGGGGCAAAATTGGAGAAATTTCACTTATTTCAGGGTAATATTTCAGAAATTCCCCTTATTTTGGGGCAAAAAAGACAGAAATTCCTTTTGTTTTGGGGGAAAAAGACAGAAATTCCACTTAATTAGAGGCAAAAAGGCAGAAATTCCCCTCATTTTGAAGAAAAAATGAAGAAATTTACCTTTTTATGGCAAAAAGATATGCATTCTCCTTACTTTTGGGATAAAAAGCAGAAATTCCCCGTATTTTGAAGCAAAATTGCAGAAATTCTCATAATTTTCAGGCAAAAAGGCAGAAATTCTCCTTATTTTGGGGCAAAAAGACAGAAGATCTCCTTTTTTCGGGAGCAAACATTCAGAAATTCCCCTTATTTTGGGGCAAAATTGCAGAAATTTCCTTTACATTGGGGCAAAATTGCAGAAATTTCCCTTATTTTGGGGCAAAATTGCAGAAATTTCACTTACTTCAGGGTAATAAGTCAGATATTCCCCTTATTTTGGGGCAAAAAAGACAGAAATTCTCTTTGTTTTGGGGGAAAAAGACAGAAATTCCACTTATTTAGAGGCAAAAAGGCAGAAATTCCCTTTATTTTGGAGCAAAAATGAAGAAATGTCCCTTTTAATGGCAAAAAGGTATGCATTCCCATTATTTTCAGGCAAAAAGGCAGAAATTCCCCGTATTTTGGAGCAAAATTGCAGAAATTCCCCTAATTTTGGGGCAAAATGCAGAAATTCCCTTTATTTTGGGGCAAAAATCAGAAATTCCCCTTATTTAGGGGCAAAATTGCAGAAATTTCAATTATTTCAGTTTAATAAGTCAGAAATTCCTCTTTTTTTGAGGCAAAAAAGACAGAAATTCCCTTTGTTTTGAGGGAAAAAGACAGAAATTCCACTTATTTAGTGGCAAAAATGCAGAAATTTCCCTTATTTTGGAGCAAAAATGAAGAAATTTCCCTTTTTTATGGCAAAAAGTTATGCATTCCCCTTATTTTCGGGCAAAAAGGCAGAAAGTCCCCGTATTTTGGAGCATAATTGCACAAATTCCCCTAATTGTTGTGCAGAAAGACAGAAATTCCCTATATGTTGGGGCAAAAAGACAGAAATTCTCCTTATTTTGGGGCAAAACTCAGAAATTCCACTTATTTTGGGGCAAAATTCCAGAAATTTCCCTTATTTTGGGGCAAAATTGCAGAAATTTCACTTATTTTGGGGCAAAATTGCAGAAATATCACTTATTCCAGAGAAAAAAGGCAGAAATTTTCTTTATTTCGGGGCAAAAAGGCAGAAATTCCTAAGATTTTCTGGCAAAAATGCAGAAATTCCCCTTATTTTTAGTTAAAAAGCTGAAATTCCTTTTATTTGGGGGCAAAAAGGCAGAAATTTCACTTATTTTGGGGCAAAATTGCAGAACTTTCACTTATTTAGAGGCAAAAATACAGAAATTCTGCTTATTTTGGGGTAAAACTTAGACATTCCACTTATTTTGGGGCAAAGTTCCAGAAATTTCCCTTATTTTGTGGCAACATTGCAGAAATTTCACTTATTTTGGGGCAAAATTGCAGAAATTTCACTTATTTCAGGGAAAAAAGTCACAAATTTTCCTTATTTTGGGGCAAAAAGTCAGAAATTCCTAATATTTTGTGGCAAAAATGCAGACATTCCCCTTATTTTGTGGTAAAAAGGCTGAAATTCCCCTTATTTGGGGGCAAAGAGCTAGAAATTTCCATTATTTTGGGGCAAAATTGGAGAAATTTCACTTATTTCAGGGTAATAATTCAGAAATTCCCCTTATTTTGGTTCCAAAAAGACAGAAATTCCTTTTGTTTTGGGGGAAAAAAACAGAAATTCCACTTATTTAGAGGCAAAAAGGCAGAAATTCCCCTTATTTTAGAGCAAAAATGAAGAAATTTACCTTTTTATGGCAAAAAGGTATGCATTCTCCTTATTTTTGGATAAAAAGCAGAAATTCCCCGTATTTTGAAGCAAAATTGCAGAAATTCTCATAATTTTCGGGCAAAATTGCAGAAATTCCCTGTATTTTGGAGCATAATTGCAGAAATTCCTCTAGTTGTGGTGCACAAAGACAGAAATTCCCTATATGTTGGGGCAAAAAGACAGAAATTCTCCTTATTTTGGGGCAAAACTCAGAAATTCTACTTATTTTGGGGAAAAATTCCAGAAATTTCCCTTATTTTGGGGCAAAATTGCAGAAATTTCCCTTATTTTGGGGCAAAATTGCAGAAATTTCACTTATTTCAGGGAAAAAAGGCAGAAATTTTCCTTATTTTGGGGCAAAAAGGCAGAAATTCCTAATATTTTCTGGCAAAAATGCAGAAATTCCCCTTATTTTGAGGTAAAAAGGCTGAAATTCCCCTTATTTGGGGGCAAAAAGGCAGAAATTTCCCTTATTTTGGGGCAAAATTGCAGAAATTTCACTTATTTACAGGCAAAAAGACAGAAATTCTCCTTATTTTGGGGCAAAACTTAGAAATTCCACTTATTTTGGGGCAAAATTCCAGAAATTTCCCTTATTTTGGGGCAAAACTTAGAAATTTCACTTATTTTGGGGCAAAATTGCAGAAATTTCACTTATTTCAGGGAAAAAAGGCACAAATTTTCTTTATTTTGGGGCAAAAAGTCCGAAATTCCTAATATTTTCTGGCAAAAATGCAGAAATTCCCCTTATTTTGAGGTAAAAATGCTGAAATTCCCCTTATTTGGGGACAAAGAGGCAGAAATTTCCCTTATTTTGGGGCAAAATTGGAGAAATTTCACTTATTTCATGGTAATAATTCAGAAATTCCCCTTATTTTGGGGCAAAAAAGGCAGAAATTCCCTTTGTTTTGGGGGAAAAAGACAGAAATTCCATTTATTTAGAGGCAAAAAGGCAGAAATTCCCCTTATTTTGGAGCAAAAATGTAGAAATTTACCTTTTTATGACAAAAAGGTATGCATTCCCTTTACTTTCGGGATTAAAAGCAGAAATTTCCCGTATTTTGAAGCAAAATTGCAGAAATTCTCATAATTTTCGGGCAAAAAGGCAGAAATTCTCCTTATTTTGGGGCAAAAAGACAGAAGATCTCCTTTTTTTGGGAGCAAACATTCAGAAATTCCCGTTATTTTGTGCAAAATTGCAGAAATTTCCTTTACATTGGGGCAAAATTGCAGAGATTTCTTTTATTTTGGGGCAAAAATCAGAAATTTCCCTTCTTTTGGGGCAAAATTCAAGAAATTTCCTTTATTTTGGGGCAAAATTACAGGAATTTACCTTATTTTGGGGCAAAATTTAAGAAATTTTCCTTTTTTTAGGGCAAAATTGCAGAAATTTCACTTATTTCAGAGAAAAAAAGCAAAAATTTTTCTTATTTTGGGGCAAAAAGGCAGAAATTCCCATTAATTTGTTGCAAAAAGGCAGAAATTTCCCTTATTTTTAAGCAAAATTGCAGAAATTTCACTTATTTCAGTGTAATAAGTCAGAAATTCCCCTTATTTTGAGGCAAAAAAGACAGAAATTCCCTTTGTTTTGAGGGAAAAAGACAGAAATTCCACTTATTTAGAGGCAAAAATGCAGAAATTTCCCTTATTTTAGAGAAAAATGAAGAAATTTCCCTTTTTTATGGCAAAAAGTTATGCATTCCCCTTATTTTCGGGCAAAAAGTCCGAAATTCCCCGTATTTTGGAGCATAATTGCAGAAAATCCGCTAGTTGTGGTGCATAAAGACAGAAATTCCCTATATGTTGGGGCAAAAAGAAAGAAATTCTCCTTATTTTGGGGCAAAACTCAGAAATTCCACTAATTTAGGGCAAAATTCCAGAAATTTCCCTTATTTTTGGGCAAAATTGCAGAAATTTCACTTATTTTGGGGCAAAATTGTAGAAATTTAACTTATTTCAGGGAAAAAAGGCAGATATTTTCTTTATTTTGGGGCAAAAAGGCAGAAATTCCTAATATTCTCTGGCAAAAATGCAGAAATTCCATTTATTTTGAAGTAAAAAGGCTGAAATTCCCCTTATTTGGGGGCAAAAATGCAGAAATTCCCCTTATTTTGGGGCAAAATTGCAGAAATTTCACTTATTTCAGTGTAATAAGTCAGAAATTCTCCTTATTTTGGGGCAAAAAGTCAGAAATTCCTAATATTTTGTGGCAAAAATGCAGACATTCCCCTTATTTTGTGGTAAAAAGGCTGAAATTCCCCTTATTTGGGGGCAAAGAGCTAGAAATTTCCATTATTTTGGGGCAAAATTGGAGAAATTTCACTTATTTCAGGGTAATAATTCAGAAATTCCCCTTATTTTGGTTCCAAAAAGACAGAAATTCCTTTTGTTTTGGGGGAAAAAAACAGAAATTCCACTTATTTAGAGGCAAAAAGGCAGAAATTCCCCTTATTTTAGAGCAAAAATGAAGAAATTTACCTTTTTATGGCAAAAAGGTATGCATTCTCCTTATTTTTGGATAAAAAGCAGAAATTCCCCGTATTTTGAAGCAAAATTGCAGAAATTCTCATAATTTTCGGGCAAAATTGCAGAAATTCCCTGTATTTTGGAGCATAATTGCAGAAATTCCTCTAGTTGTGGTGCACAAAGACAGAAATTCCCTATATGTTGGGGCAAAAAGACAGAAATTCTCCTTATTTTGGGGCAAAACTCAGAAATTCTACTTATTTTGGGGAAAAATTCCAGAAATTTCCCTTATTTTGGGGCAAAATTGCAGAAATTTCCCTTATTTTGGGGCAAAATTGCAGAAATTTCACTTATTTCAGGGAAAAAAGGCAGAAATTTTCCTTATTTTGGGGCAAAAAGGCAGAAATTCCTAATATTTTCTGGCAAAAATGCAGAAATTCCCCTTATTTTGAGGTAAAAAGGCTGAAATTCCCCTTATTTGGGGGCAAAAAGGCAGAAATTTCCCTTATTTTGGGGCAAAATTGCAGAAATTTCACTTATTTACAGGCAAAAAGACAGAACTTCTCCTTATTTTGGGGCAAAACTTAGAAATTCCACATATTTTGGAGCAAAATTCCAGAAATTTCCCTTATTTTGGGGCAAAATTGCAGAAATTTCACTTATTTTGGGGCAAAATTGCAGAAATTTCACTTATTTCAGGGAAAAAAGGCACAAATTTTCCTTATTTTGGGGCAAAAAGTCAGAAATTCCTAATATTTTGTGGCAAAAATGCAGAAATTCCCCTTATTTTGAGGTAAAAAGGCTGAAATTCTTCTTATTTGGGGGCAAAGAGGCAGAAATTTCCAATATTTTGGGGCAAAATTGGAGAAATTTCACTTATTTCAGGGTAATAATTCAGAAATTCCCCTTATTTTGGGGCAAAAAAGACAGAAATTCCCTTTGTTTTGGGGGAAAAGGACAGAAATTCCACTTATTTAGAGGCAAAAAGGCAGAAATTCCCCTTATTTTGAAGCAAAAATGAAGAAATTTACCTTTTTATGGCAAAAAGTTATGCATTCCCCTTACTTTTGGTATAAAAAGCAGAAATTCCCCGTATTTTTAAGCAAAATTGCAGAAATTCTCATAATTTTCAGGCAAAAAGGCAGAAATTCTCCTTATTTTGGGGCAAAAAGACAGAAGATCTCCTTTTTTCGGGAGCAAACATTCAGAAATTCCCCTTATTTTGGGGCAAAATTGCAGAAATTTCCTTTACATTGGGGCAAAATTGCAGAAATTTCCCTTAATTTGGGGCAAAATTGCAGAAATTTCACTTACTTCAGGGTAATAAGTCAGATATTCCCCTTATTTTGGGGCAAAAAAGACAGAAATTCTCTTTGTTTTGGGGGAAAAAGACAGAAATTCCACTTATTTAGAGGCAAAAAGGCAGAAATTCCCTTTATTTTGGAGCAAAAATGAAGAAATGTCCCTTTTAATGGCAAAAAGGTATGCATTCCCATTATTTTCAGGCAAAAAGGCAGAAATTCCCCGTATTTTGGAGCAAAATTGCAGAAATTCCCCTAATTTTGGGGCAAAATGCAGAAATTCCCTTTATTTTGGGGCAAAAATCAGAAATTCCCCTTATTTAGGGGCAAAATTGCAGAAATTTCAATTATTTCAGTTTAATAAGTCAGAAATTCCTCTTTTTTTGAGGCAAAAAAGACAGAAATTCCCTTTGTTTTGAGGGAAAAAGACAGAAATTCCACTTATTTAGTGGCAAAAATGCAGAAATTTCCCTTATTTTGGAGCAAAAATGAAGAAATTTCCCTTTTTTATGGCAAAAAGTTATGCATTCCCCTTATTTTCGGGCAAAAAGGCAGAAAGTCCCCGTATTTTGGAGCATAATTGCACAAATTCCCCTAATTGTTGTGCAGAAAGACAGAAATTCCCTATATGTTGGGGCAAAAAGACAGAAATTCTCCTTATTTTGGGGCAAAACTCAGAAATTCCACTTATTTTGGGGCAAAATTCCAGAAATTTCCCTTATTTTGGGGCAAAATTGCAGAAATTTCACTTATTTTGGGGCAAAATTGCAGAAATTTCACTTATTCCAGAGAAAAAAGGCAGAAATTTTCTTTATTTCGGGGCAAAAAGGCAGAAATTCCTAAGATTTTCTGGCAAAAATGCAGAAATTCCCCTTATTTTTAGTTAAAAAGCTGAAATTCCTTTTATTTGGGGGCAAAAAGGCAGAAATTTCACTTATTTTGGGGCAAAATTGCAGAACTTTCACTTATTTAGAGGCAAAAATACAGAAATTCTGCTTATTTTGGGGTAAAACTTAGACATTCCACTTATTTTGGGGCAAAGTTCCAGAAATTTCCCTTATTTTGTGGCAACATTGCAGAAATTTCACTTATTTTGGGGCAAAATTGCAGAAATTTCACTTATTTCAGGGAAAAAAGTCACAAATTTTCCTTATTTTGGGGCAAAAAGTCAGAAATTCCTAATATTTTGTGGCAAAAATGCAGACATTCCCCTTATTTTGTGGTAAAAAGGCTGAAATTCCCCTTATTTGGGGGCAAAGAGCTAGAAATTTCCATTATTTTGGGGCAAAATTGGAGAAATTTCACTTATTTCAGGGTAATAATTCAGAAATTCCCCTTATTTTGGTTCCAAAAAGACAGAAATTCCTTTTGTTTTGGGGGAAAAAAACAGAAATTCCACTTATTTAGAGGCAAAAAGGCAGAAATTCCCCTTATTTTAGAGCAAAAATGAAGAAATTTACCTTTTTATGGCAAAAAGGTATGCATTCTCCTTATTTTTGGATAAAAAGCAGAAATTCCCCGTATTTTGAAGCAAAATTGCAGAAATTCTCATAATTTTCGGGCAAAATTGCAGAAATTCCCTGTATTTTGGAGCATAATTGCAGAAATTCCTCTAGTTGTGGTGCACAAAGACAGAAATTCCCTATATGTTGGGGCAAAAAGACAGAAATTCTCCTTATTTTGGGGCAAAACTCAGAAATTCTACTTATTTTGGGGAAAAATTCCAGAAATTTCCCTTATTTTGGGGCAAAATTGCAGAAATTTCCCTTATTTTGGGGCAAAATTGCAGAAATTTCACTTATTTCAGGGAAAAAAGGCAGAAATTTTCCTTATTTTGGGGCAAAAAGGCAGAAATTCCTAATATTTTCTGGCAAAAATGCAGAAATTCCCCTTATTTTGAGGTAAAAAGGCTGAAATTCCCCTTATTTGGGGGCAAAAAGGCAGAAATTTCCCTTATTTTGGGGCAAAATTGCAGAAATTTCACTTATTTACAGGCAAAAAGACAGAACTTCTCCTTATTTTGGGGCAAAACTTAGAAATTCCACATATTTTGGAGCAAAATTCCAGAAATTTCCCTTATTTTGGGGCAAAATTGCAGAAATTTCACTTATTTTGGGGCAAAATTGCAGAAATTTCACTTATTTCAGGGAAAAAAGGCACAAATTTTCTTTATTTTGGGGCAAAAAGTCAGAAATTCCTAATATTTTGTGGCAAAAATGCAGAAATTCCCCTTATTTTGAGGTAAAAAGGCTGAAATTCCCCTTCTTTGGGGGCAAAGAGGCAGAAATTTCCCTTATTTTGGGGCAAAATTGGAGAAATTTCACTTATTTCAGGGTAATAATTCAGAAATTCCCCTTATTTTGGGGCAAAAAAGGCAGAAATTCCCTTTGTTTTGGGGGAAAAAGACAGAAATTCCATTTATTTAGAGGCAAAAAGGCAGAAATTCCCCTTATTTTGGAGCAAAAATGTAGAAATTTACCTTTTTATGACAAAAAGGTATGCATTCCGTTTACTTTCGGGATTAAAAGCAGAAATTCCCCGTATTTTGAAGCAAAATTGCAGAAATTCTCATAATTTTCGGGCAAAAAGG
This sequence comes from Micromys minutus, assembly GCF_963924665.1. Lineage (NCBI taxonomy): Eukaryota > Metazoa > Chordata > Mammalia > Rodentia > Muridae > Micromys > Micromys minutus. The sequence goes on from NW_027667141.1 coordinate 77,554, forward strand.
CAGAAATTCTCCTTATTTTGGGGCAAAAAGACAGAAGATCTCCTTTTTTTGGGAGCAAACATTCAGAAATTCCCGTTATTTTGCGCAAAATTGCAGAAATTTCCTTTACATTGGGGCAAAATTACATAGATTTCCCTTATTTTGGGGCAAAAATCAGAAATTTCCCTTCTTTTGGGGCAAAATTCAGGAAATTTCCTTTATTTTGGGGCAAAATATCAGGAATTTACCTTATTTTGGGGCAAAATTGAAGAAATTTTCCTTATTTGGGGCAAAATTGCAGAAATTTCACTTATTTTCAGGTAAAAATGCTGAAATTTCCTTCATATTGGGGCAAAAAGGGAGAAATTCCCCTTATTTTGGGGCAAAATTGCAGAAATTTCCCTTATTTTTGGGAAAAATTGCAGAAATTTTCCTTATTTTAGGGCAAAATTGCAGAAATTTCACTTATTTCAAAGAAAAAAAGCAAAAATTTTTCTTATTTTGGGGCAAAACGGCAGAAATTCCCATTAATTTGTGGCAAAAAGGCAGAAATTTCCCTTATTTTTAAGCAAAATTGCAGAAATTTCACTTATTTCAGTGTAATAAGTCAGAAATTCCCCTTATTTTGAGGCAAAAAAGACAGAAATTCCCTTTGTTTTGAGGGAAAAGACAGAAATTCCACTTATTTAGAGGCAAAAATGCAGAAATTTCCCTTATTTTAGAGCAAAAATGAAGAAATTTCCCTTTTTTATGGCAAAAAGTTATGCATTCCCCTTATTTTCGGGCAAAAAGGCAAAAATTTCCCGTATTTTGGAGCATAATTGCAGAAAATCCGCTAGTTGTGGTGCATAAAGACAGAAATTCCCTATATGTTGGGGCAAAAAGACAGAAATTCTCCTTATTTTGGGGCAAAACTCAGAAATTCCACTAATTTAGGGCAAAATTCCAAAAATTTCCCTTATTTTGGGGCAAAATTGCAGAAATTTCACTTATTTTGGGGCAAAATTGTAGAAATTTCACTTATTTCAGGGAAAAAAGGCAGAAATTTTCTTTATTTTGGGGCAAAAAGGCAGACATTCCTAATATTCTCTTGCAAAAATGCAGAAATTCCCTTTATTTTGAAGTAAAAAGGCTGAAATTCCCCTTATTTGGGGGCAAAAAGGCAGAAATTCCCCTTATATTGGGGCAAAATTGAAGAAATTTCACTTATTTCAGTGTAATAAGTCAGAAATTCCTCTTTTTTTGAGGCAAAAAAGACAGAAATTCCCTTTGTTTTGAGGGAAAACGACAGAAATTCCACTTATTTAGAGGCAAAAATGCAGAAATTTCCCTTATTTTGGAGCAAAAATGAAGAAATTTCCTTTTTTTATGGCAAAAAGTTATGCATTCCCCTTATTTTCGGGCAAAAAGGCAGAAATTCCCCGTATTTTGGAGCATAATTGCACAAATTCCCCTAGTTGTGGTGCAGAACGACAGAAATTCCCTATATGTTGGGGCAAAAAGACAGAAATTCTCCTTATTTTGGGGCAAAACTCAGAAATTCCACTTATTTTGGAGCAAAATTCCAGAAATTTCCCTTATTTTGGGGCAAAATTGCAGAAATTTCACTTATTTTGGGGCATAATTGCAGAAATTTCACTTATTTCAGAGAAAAAAGGCAGAAATTTTCTTTATTTTGGGGCAAAAAGGCAGAAATTCCTAATATTTTCTGGCAAAAATGAAGAAATTCCCCTTTTTTTTAGGTAAAAAGGCTGAAATTTTTTTTATTTGGGGGCAAAAAGGCAGAAATTTCCCTTATTTTGGGGCAAAATTGCAGAAATTTCACTTATTTAGAGTCAAAAATACAGAAATTCTCCTTATTTTGGGGCAAAACTTAGAAATTCCACTTATTTTGGGGCAAAATTACAGAAATTTCCCTTATTTTAGGGCAACATTGCAGAAATTTCATTTATTTTGGGGCAAAATTGCAGAAATTTCACTTATTTCAGGGAAAAAAGGCACAAATTTTCCTTATTTTGGGGCAAAAAGTCAGAAATTCTTAATATTTTGTGGCAAAAATGCAGAAATTCCCCTTATTTTGAGGTAAAAAGGCTGAAATTCCCCTTATTTGGGGGCAAAGAGGCAGAAATTTCCATTATTTTGGGGCAAAATTGGAGAAATTTCACTTATTTCAGGGTAATATTTCAGAAATTCCCCTTATTTTGGGGCAAAAAAGACAGAAATTCCTATTGTTTTGGGGGAAAAAGACAGAAATTCCACTTAATTAGAGGCAAAAAGTCAGAAATTCCCCTCATTTTGAAGAAAAAATGAAGAAATTTACCTTTTTATGGCAAAAAGATATGCATTCCCCTTACTTTTGGGATAAAAAGCAGAAATTCCCCGTATTTTGAAGCAAAATTGCAGAAATTCTCATAATTTTCAGGCAAAAAGGCAGAAATTCTCCTTATTTTGGGGCAAAAAGACAGAAGATCTCCTTTTTTCGGGAGCAAACATTCAGAAATTCCCCTTATTTTGGGGCAAAATTGCAGAAATTTCCTTTACATTGGGGCAAAATTGCAGAAATTTCCCTTATTTTGGGGCAAAATTGCAGAAATTTCACTTACTTCAGGGTAATAAGTCAGATATTCCCCTTATTTTGGGGCAAAAAAGACAGAAATTCTCTTTGTTTTGGGGGAAAAAGACAGAAATTCCACTTATTTAGAGGCAAAAAGGCAGAAATTCCCTTTATTTTGGAGCAAAAATGAAGAAATGTCCCTTTTAATGGCAAAAAGGTATGCATTCCCATTATTTTCAGGCAAAAAGGCAGAAATTCCCCGTATTTTGGAGCAAAATTGCAGAAATTCCCCTAATTTTGGGGCAAAATGCAGAAATTCCCTTTATTTTGGGGCAAAAATCAGAAATTCCCCTTATTTAGGGGCAAAATTGCAGAAATTTCAATTATTTCAGTTTAATAAGTCAGAAATTCCTCTTTTTTTGAGGCAAAAAAGACAGAAATTCCCTTTGTTTTGAGGGAAAAAGACAGAAATTCCACTTATTTAGTGGCAAAAATGCAGAAATTTCCCTTATTTTGGAGCAAAAATGAAGAAATTTCCCTTTTTTATGGCAAAAAGTTATGCATTCCCCTTATTTTCGGGCAAAAAGGCAGAAAGTCCCCGTATTTTGGAGCATAATTGCACAAATTCCCCTAATTGTTGTGCAGAAAGACAGAAATTCCCTATATGTTGGGCAAAAAGACAGAAATTCTCCTTATTTTGGGGCAAAACTCAGAAATTCCACTTATTTTGGGGCAAAATTCCAGAAATTTCCCTTATTTTGGGGCAAAATTGCAGAAATTTCACTTATTTTGGGGCAAAATTGCAGAAATATCACTTATTCCAGAGAAAAAAGGCAGAAATTTTCTTTATTTCGGGGCAAAAAGGCAGAAATTCCTAAGATTTTCTGGCAAAAATGCAGAAATTCCCCTTATTTTTAGTTAAAAAGCTGAAATTCCTTTTATTTGGGGGCAAAAAGGCAGAAATTTCCCTTATTTTGGGGCAAAATTGCAGAACTTTCACTTATTTAGAGGCAAAAATACAGAAATTCTGCTTATTTTGGGGCAAAACTTAGACATTCCACTTATTTTGGGGCAAAATTCCAGAAATTTCCCTTATTTTGTGGCAACATTGCAGAAATTTCACTTATTTTGGGGCAAAATTGCAGAAATTTCACTTATTTCAGGGAAAAAAGTCACAAATTTTCCTTATTTTGGGGCAAAAAGTCAGAAATTCCTAATATTTTGTGGCAAAAATGCAGACATTCCCCTTATTTTGTGGTAAAAAGGCTGAAATTCCCCTTATTTGGGGGCAAAGAGCTAGAAATTTCCATTATTTTGGGGCTAAATTGGAGAAATTTCACTTATTTCAGGGTAATAATTCAGAAATTCCCCTTATTTTGGTTCCAAAAAGACAGAAATTCCTTTTGTTTTGGGGGAAAAAAACAGAAATTCCACTTATTTAGAGGCAAAAAGGCAGAAATTCCCCTTATTTTGGAGCAAAAATGAAGAAATTTACCTTTTTATGGCAAAAAGGTATGCATTCTCCTTATTTTTGGATAAAAAGCAGAAATTCCCCGTATTTTGAAGCAAAATTGCAGAAATTCTCATAATTTTCGGGCAAAATTGCAGAAATTCCCTGTATTTTGGAGCATAATTGCAGAAATTCCTCTAGTTGTGGTGCACAAAGACAGAAATTCCCTATATGTTGGGGCAAAAAGACAGAAATTCTCCTTATTTTGGGGCAAAATTCAGAAATTCTACTTATTTTGGGGAAAAATTCCAGAAATTTCCCTTATTTTGGGGCAAAATTGCAGAAATTTCCCTTATTTTGGGGCAAAATTGCAGAAATTTCACTTATTTCAGGGAAAAAAGGCAGAAATTTTCCTTATTTTGGGGCAAAAAGGCAGAAATTCCTAATATTTTCTGGCAAAAATGCAGAAATTCCCCTTATTTTGAGGTAAAAAGGCTGAAATTCCCCTTATTTGGGGACAAAGAGGCAGAAATTTCCCTTATTTTGGGGCAAAATTGGAGAAATTTCACTTATTTCATGGTAATAATTCAGAAATTCCCCTTATTTTGGGGCAAAAAAGGCAGAAATTCCCTTTGTTTTGGGGGAAAAAGACAGAAATTCCATTTATTTAGAGGCAAAAAGGCAGAAATTCCCCTTATTTTGGAGCAAAAATGTAGAAATTTACCTTTTTATGACAAAAAGGTATGCATTCCCTTTACTTTCGGGATTAAAAGCAGAAATTTCCCGTATTTTGAAGCAAAATTGCAGAAATTCTCATAATTTTCGGGCAAAAAGGCAGAAATTCTCCTTATTTTGGGGCAAAAAGACAGAAGATCTCCTTTTTTTGGGAGCAAACATTCAGAAATTCCCGTTATTTTGCGCAAAATTGCAGAAATTTCCTTTACATTGGGGCAAAATTGCAGAGATTTCCCTTATTTTGGGGCAAAAATCAGAAATTTCCCTTCTTTTGGGGCAAAATTCAAGAAATTTCCTTTATTTTGGGGCAAAATTACAGGAATTTACCTTATTTTGGGGCAAAATTTAAGAAATTTTCCTTTTTTTAGGGCAAAATTGCAGAAATTTCACTTATTTCAGAGAAAAAAAGCAAAAATTTTTCTTATTTTGGGGCAAAAAGGCAGAAATTCCCATTAATTTGTTGCAAAAAGGCAGAAATTTCCCTTATTTTTAAGCAAAATTGCAGAAATTTCACTTATTTCAGTGTAATAAGTCAGAAATTCCCCTTATTTTGAGGCAAAAAAGACAGAAATTCCCTTTGTTTTGAGGGAAAAAGACAGAAATTCCACTTATTTAGAGGCAAAAATGCAGAAATTTCCCTTATTTTAGAGCAAAAATGAAGAAATTTCCCTTTTTTATGGCAAAAAGTTATGCATTCCCCTTATTTTCGGGGAAAAGGCAAAAATTTCCCGTTTTTTGGAGCATAATTGCAGAAAATCCGCTAGTTGTGGTGCATAAAGACAGAAATTCCCTATATGTTGGGGCAAAAAGAAAGAAATTCTCCTTATTTTGGGGCAAAACTCAGTAATTCCACTAATTTAGGGCAAAATTCCAGAAATTTCCCTTATTTTTGGGCAAAATTGCAGAAATTTCACTTATTTTGGGGCAAAATTGTAGAAATTTAACTTATTTCAGGGAAAAAAGGCAGATATTTTCTTTATTTTGGGGCAAAAAGGCAGAAATTCCTAATATTCTCTGGCAAAAATGCAGAAATTCCATTTATTTTGAAGTAAAAAGGCTGAAATTCCCCTTATTTGGGGGCAAAAATGCAGAAATTCCCCTTATTTTGGGGCAAAATTGCAGAAATTTCACTTATTTCAGTGTAATAAGTCAGAAATTCCTCTTTTTTTGAGGCAAAAAAGACAGAAATTCCCTTTGTTTTGAGGGAAAAAGACAGAAATTCCACTTATTTAGAGGCAAAAATGCAGAAATTTCCCTTATTTTGGAGCAAAAATGAAGAAATTTCCCTTTTTTATGGCAAAAAGTTATGCATTCCCCTTATTTTCGGGCAAAAAGGCAGAAATTCCCCGTATTTTGGAGCATAATTGCACAAATTCCCCTAGTTGTGGTGCAGAACGACAGAAATTCACTATATGTTGGGGCAAAAAGACAGAAATTCTCCTTATTTTGGGGCAAAACTCAGAAATTCCACTTATTTTGGGGCAAAATTCCAGAAATTTTTCTTATTTTGGGGAAAAATTGCAGAAATTTCACTTATTTTGGGGCAAAATTGCAGAAATTTCACTTATTTCAGGGAAAAAAGGCAGAAATTTTCCTTATTTTGGGGCAAAAAGGCAGAAATTCCTAATATTTTCTGGCAAAAATGCAGAAATTCCCCTTATTTTGAGGTAAAAAGGCTGAAATTCCCCTTATTTGGGGGCAAAAAGGCAGAAATTTCCCTTATTTTGGGGCAAAATTGCAGAAATTTCACTTATTTACAGGCAAAAAGACAGAAATTCTCCTTATTTTGGGGCAAAACTTAGAAATTCCACTTATTTTGGGGCAAAATTCCAGAAATTTCCCTTATTTTGGGGCAAAATTGCAGAAATTTCACTTATTTTGGGGCAAAATTGCAGAAATTTCACTTATTTCAGGGAAAAAAGGCACAAATTTTCTTTATTTTGGGGCAAAAAGTCAGAAATTCCTAATATTTTCTGGCAAAAATGCAGAAATTCCCCTTATTTTGAGGTAAAAATGCTGAAATTCCCCTTATTTGGGGACAAAGAGGCAGAAATTTCCCTTATTTTGGGGCAAAATTGGAGAAATTTCACTTATTTCATGGTAATAATTCAGAAATTCCCCTTATTTTGGGGCAAAAAAGGCAGAAATTCCCTTTGTTTTGGGGGAAAAAGACAGAAATTCCATTTATTTAGAGGCAAAAAGGCAGAAATTCCCCTTATTTTGGAGCAAAAATGTAGAAATTTACCTTTTTATGACAAAAAGGTATGCATTCCCTTTACTTTCGGGATTAAAAGCAGAAATTTCCCGTATTTTGAAGCAAAATTGCAGAAATTCTCATAATTTTCGGGCAAAAAGGCAGAAATTCTCCTTATTTTGGGGCAAAAAGACAGAAGATCTCCTTTTTTTGGGAGCAAACATTCAGAAATTCCCGTTATTTTGCGCAAAATTGCAGAAATTTCCTTTACATTGGGGCAAAATTGCAGAGATTTCCCTTATTTTGGGGCAAAAATCAGAAATTTCCCTTCTTTTGGGGCAAAATTCAAGAAATTTCCTTTATTTTGGGGCAAAATTACAGGAATTTACCTTATTTTGGGGCAAAATTTAAGAAATTTTCCTTTTTTTAGGGCAAAATTGCAGAAATTTCACTTATTTCAGAGAAAAAAAGCAAAAATTTTTCTTATTTTGGGGCAAAAAGGCAGAAATTCCCATTAATTTGTTGCAAAAAGGCAGAAATTTCCCTTATTTTTAAGCAAAATTGCAGAAATTTCACTTATTTCAGTGTAATAAGTCAGAAATTCCCCTTATTTTGAGGCAAAAAAGACAGAAATTCCCTTTGTTTTGAGGGAAAAAGACAGAAATTCCACTTATTTAGAGGCAAAAATGCAGAAATTTCCCTTATTTTAGAGCAAAAATGAAGAAATTTCCCTTTTTTATGGCAAAAAGTTATGCATTCCCCTTATTTTCGGGGAAAAGGCAAAAATTTCCCGTATTTTGGAGCATAATTGCAGAAAATCCGCTAGTTGTGGTGCATAAAGACAGAAATTCCCTATATGTTGGGGCAAAAAGAAAGAAATTCTCCTTATTTTGGGGCAAAACTCAGAAATTCCACTAATTTAGGGCAAAATTCCAGAAATTTCCCTTATTTTTGGGCAAAATTGCAGAAATTTCACTTATTTTGGGGCAAAATTGTAGAAATTTAACTTATTTCAGGGAAAAAAGGCAGATATTTTCTTTATTTTGGGGCAAAAAGGCAGAAATTCCTAATATTCTCTGGCAAAAATGCAGAAATTCCATTTATTTTGAAGTAAAAAGGCTGAAATTCCCCTTATTTGGGGGCAAAAATGCAGAAATTCCCCTTATTTTGGGGCAAAATTGCAGAAATTTCACTTATTTCAGTGTAATAAGTCAGAAATTCCTCTTTTTTTGAGGCAAAAAAGACAGAAATTCCCTTTGTTTTGAGGGAAAAAGACAGAAATTCCACTTATTTAGAGGCAAAAATGCAGAAATTTCCCTTATTTTGGAGCAAAAATGAAGAAATTTCCCTTTTTTATGGCAAAAAGTTATGCATTCCCCTTATTTTCGGGCAAAAAGGCAGAAATTCCCCGTATTTTGGAGCATAATTGCACAAATTCCCCTAGTTGTGGTGCAGAACGACAGAAATTCACTATATGTTGGGGCAAAAAGACAGAAATTCTCCTTATTTTGGGGCAAAACTCAGAAATTCCACTTATTTTGGGGCAAAATTCCAGAAATTTTTCTTATTTTGGGGAAAAATTGCAGAAATTTCACTTATTTTGGGGCAAAATTGCAGAAATTTCACTTATTTCAGGGAAAAAAGGCAGAAATTTTCTTTATTTTGGGGCAAAAAGGCAGAAATTCCTAATATTTTCTGGCAAAAATGCAGAAATTCCCCTTATTTTTAGGTAAAAAGGCTGAAATTCCTTTTATTTGGGGGCAAAATGGCAGAAATTTCCCTTATTTTGGGGCAAAATTGCAGAAATTTCACTTATTTAGAGGCAAAATACAGAAATTCTCCTTATTTTGGGGCAAAACTTAGAAATTCCACATATTTTGGGGCAAAATTCCAGAAATTTCCCTTATTTTGGGGCAACATTGCAGAAATTTCACTTATTTTGGGGCAAAATTGCAGAAATTTCACTTATTTCAGGGAAAAAATGCACAAATTTTCCTTATTTTGGGGCAAAAAGTCAGAAATTCCTAATATTTTGTGGCAAAAATGCAGAAATTCCCCTTATTTTGAGGTAAAAAGGCTGAAATTCCCCTTATTTGGGGGCAAAGAGGCAGAAATTTCCATTATTTTGGGGCAAAATTGGAGAAATTTCACTTATTTCAGGGTAATAATTCAGAAATTCCCCTTATTTTGGGGCAAAAAAGACAGAAATTCCTTTTGTTTTGGGGGAAAAAGACAGAAATTCCACTTATTTAGAGGCAAAAAGGCAGAAATTCCCCTTATTTTGAAGAAAAAATGAAGAAATTTACCTTTTTATGTCAAAAAGATATGCATTCCCCTTACTTTTGGGATAAAAAGCAGAAATTCCTCGTATTTTGAAGCAAAATTGCAGAAATTCTCATAATTTTCGGGCAAAAAGGCAGAAATTCTCCTTATTTTGGGGCAAAAAGACAGAAGATCTCCTTTTTTCGGGAGCAAACATTCAGAAATTCCCCTTATTTTTGGGCAAAATTGCAGAAATTTCCTTTACATTGGGGCAAAATTGCAGAAATTTCCCTTATTTTGGGGCAAAATTGCAGAAATTTCACTTACTTCAGGGTAATAAGTCAGAAATTCCCCTTATTTTGGGGCAAAAAAGACAGAAATTCTCTTTGTTTTGGGGGAAAAAGACAGAAATTCCACTTATTTAGAGGCAAAAAGGCAGAAATTCCCTTTATTTTGGAGCAAAAATGAAGAAATGTCCCTTTTAATGGCAAAAAGGTATGCATTCCCATTATTTTCAGGCAAAAAGGCAGAAATTCCCCGTATTTTGGAGCAAAATTGCAGAAATTCCCCAAATTTGGGGCAAAATGCAGAAATTCCCTTTATTTTGGGGCAAAAATCAGAAATTCCCCTTATTTTGGGGCAAAATTGCAGAAATTTCACTTATTTCAGTGTAATAAGTCAGAAATTCCTCTTTTTTTGAGGCAAAAAAGACAGAAATTCCCTTTGTTTTGAGGGAAAAAGACAGAAATTCCACTTATTTAGAGGCAAAAATGCAGAAATTTCCCTTATTTTGGAGCAAAAATGAAGAAATTTCCCTTTTTTATGGGAAAAAGTTATGCATTCCCCTTATTTTCGGGGAAAAGGCAAAAATTTCCCGTTTTTTGGAGCATAATTGCAGAAAATCCGCTAGTTGTGGTGCATAAAGACAGAAATTCCCTATATGTTGGGGTAAAAAGACAGAAATTCTCCTTATTTTGGGGCAAAACTCAGATTCCACTAATTTTGGGGCAAAATTCCAGAAAATTCCCTTATTTTGGGGCAACATTGCAGAAATTTCACTTATTTTGGGGCAAAATTGCAGAAATTTCACTTATTTCAGGGAAAAAAGGCACAAATTTTCCTTATTTTGGGGCAAAAAGTCAGAAATTCCTAATATTTTGTGGCAAAAATGCAGAAATTCCCCTTATTTTGAGGTAAAAAGGCTGAAATTCCCCTTATTTGGGGGCAAAGAGGCAGAAATTTCCATTATTTTGGGGCAAAATTGGAGAAATTTCACTTATTTCAGGGTAATAATTCAGAAATTCCCCTTATTTTGGGGCAAAAAAGACAGAAATTCCTTTTGTTTTGGAGGAAAAAGACAGAAATTCCACTTATTTAGAGGCAAAAATGCAGAAATTCCCCTTATTTTGAAGAAAAAATGAAGAAATTTACCTTTTTTTGGCAAAAAGATATGCATTCCCCTTACTTTTGGGATAAAAAGCAGAAATTCCCCGTATTTTGAAGCAAAATTGCAGAAATTCTCATAATTTTCGGGCAAAAAGGCAGAAATTCTCCTTATTTTGGGGCAAAAAGACAGAAGATCTCCTTTTTTCGGGAGCAAACATTCAGAAATTCCCCTTATTTTGGGGCAAAATTGCAGAAATTTCCTTTACATTGGGGCAAAATTGCAGAAATTTCCCTTATTTTGGGGCAAAATTGCAGAAATTTCACTTACTTCAGGGTAATAAGTCAGAAATTCCCCTTATTTTGGGGCAAAAAAGACAGAAATTCTCTTTGTTTTGGGGGAAAAAGACAGAAATTCCACTTATTTAGAGGCAAAAAGGCAGAAATTCCCTTTATTTTGGAGCAAAAATGAAGAAATGTCCCTTTTAATGGCAAAAAGGTATGCATTCCCATTATTTTCAGGCAAAAAGGCAGATATTCCCCGTATTTTGGAGCAAAATTGCAGAAATTCCCCAAATTTGGGGCAAAACGCAGAAATTCCCTTTATTTTGGGGCAAAAATCAGAAATTCCCCTTATTTTGGGGCAAAATTGCAGAAATTTCACTTATTTCAGTGTAATAAGTCAGAAATTCCTCTTTTTTTGAGGCAAAAAAGACAGAAATTCCCTTTGTTTTGAGGGAAAAAGACAGAAATTCCACTTATTTAGAGGAAAAATGCAGAAATTTCCCTTATTTTGGAGCAAAAATGAAGAAATTTCCCTTTTTTATGGCAAAAAGTTATGAATTCCCCTTATTTTCGGGCAAAAAGGCAGAAATTCCCTGTATTTTGGAGCATAATTGCACAAATTCCCCTAGTTGTGGTGCAGAAAGACAGAAATTCCCTATATGTTGGGGCAAAAAGACAGAAATTCTCCTTATTTTGGGGCAAAACTCAGAAATTCCACTTATTTTGGGGCAAAATTCCAGAAATTTCCCTTATTTTGGGGCAAAATTGCAGAAATTTCACTTATTTTGGGGCAAAATTGCAGAAATTTAACTTATTCCAGGGAAAAAAGTCAGAAATTTTCTTTATTTTGGGGCAAAAAGGCAGAAATTCCTAATATTTTCTGGCAAAAATGCAGAAATTCTCCTTATTTTTAGGTAAAAAGGCTGAAATTCCTTTTATTTTGGGGCAAAAAGGCAGAAATTTCCCTTATTTTGGGGCAAAATTGCAGAAATTAAACTTATTTAGAGGCAAAAATACAGAAATTCTCCTTATTTTGGGGCAAAACTTAGAAATTCCACTTATTTTGGGGCAAAATTCCAGAAATTTCCCTTAATTTGGGGCAACATTGCAGAAATTTCACTTATTTTGGGGCAAAATTGCAGAAATTTCACTTATTTCAGGGAAAAAAAGCACAAATTTTCCTTATTTTGGGGCAAAAAGTCAGAAATTCCTAATATTTTGTGGCAAAAATGCAGAAATTCCCCTTATTTTGAGGTAAAAAGGCTGAAATTCCCCTTATTTGGGGGCAAAGAGGCAGAAATTTCCATTATTTTGGGGCAAAATTGGAGAAATTTCACTTATTTCAGGGTAATAATTCAGAAATTCCCCTTATTTTGGGGCAAAAAAGACAGAAATTCCTTTTGTTTTGGAGGAAAAAGACAGAAATTCCACTTATTTAGAGGCAAAAATGCAGAAATTCCCCTTATTTTGAAGAAAAAATGAAGAAATTTACCTTTTTTTGGCAAAAAGATATGCATTCCCCTTACTTTTGGGATAAAAAGCAGAAATTCCCTGTATTTTGAAGCAAAATTGCAGAAATTCTCATAATTTTCGGGCAAAAAGGCAGAAATTCTCCATATTTTGGGGCAAAAAGACAGAAGATCTCCTTTTTTCGGGAGCAAACATTCAGAAATTCCCCTTATTTTGGGGCAAAATTGCAGAAATTTCCTTTACATTGGGGCAAAATTGCAGAAATTTCCCTTATTTTGGGGCAAAATTGCAGAAATTTCACTTACTTCAGGGTAATAAGTCAGAAATTCCCCTTATTTTGGGGCAAAAAAGACAGAAATTCTCTTTGTTTTGGGGGAAAAAGACAGAAATTCCACTTATTTAGAGGCAAAAAGGCAGAAATTCCCTTTATTTTGGAGCAAAAATGAAGAAATGTCCCTTTTAATGGCAAAAAGGTATGCATTCCCATTATTTTCAGGCAAAAAGACAGAAATTCCCCGTATTTTGGAGCAAAATTGCAGAAATTCCCCTAATTTTGGGGAAAAATGCAGAAATTCCCTTTATTTTGGGGCAAAAATCAGAAATTCCCCTTATTTTGGGGCAAAATTGCAGAAATTTCACTTATTTCAGTGTAATAAGTCAGAAATTCCCCTTATTTTGAGGCAAAAAAGACAGAAATTCCCTTTGTTTTGAGGGAAAAAGACAGAAATTCCACTTATTTAGAGGCAAAAATGCAGAAATTTCCCTTATTTTAGAGCAAAAATGAAGAAATTTCCCTTTTTTATGGCAAAAAGTTATGCATTCCCCTTATTTTCGGGGAAAAGGCAAAAATTTCCCGTATTTTGGAGCATAATTGCAGAAAATCCCCTAGTTGTGGTGCATAAAGACAGAAATTCCCTATATGTTGGGGCAAAAAGAAAGAAATTCTCCTTATTTTGGGGCAAAACTCAGAAATTCCACTACTTTAGGGCAAAATTCCAGAAATTTCCCTTATTTTTGGGCAAAATTGCAGAAATTTCACTTATTTTGGGGCAAAATTGTAGAAATTTAACTTATTTCAGGGAAAAAAGGCAGATATTTTCTTTATTTTGGGGCAAAAAGGCAGAAATTTTAATATTCTCTGGCAAAAATGCAGAAATTCCATTTATTTTGAAGTAAAAAGGCTGAAATTCCCCTTATTTGGGGGCAAAAATGCAGAAATTCCCCTTATTTTGGGGCAAAATTGCAGAAATTTCACTTATTTTGGGGCAAAATTGCAGAAATTTCACTTATTTCAGGGAAAAAAGGCACAAATTTTCTTTATTTTGGGGCAAAAAGTCAGAAATTCCTAATATTTTCTGGCAAAAATGCAGAAATTCCCCTTATTTTGAGGTAAAAATGCTGAAATTCCCCTTATTTGGGGACAAAGAGGCAGAAATTTCCCTTATTTTGGGGCAAAATTGGAGAAATTTCACTTATTTCATGGTAATAATTCAGAAATTCCCCTTATTTTGGGGCAAAAAAGGCAGAAATTCCCTTTGTTTTGGGGGAAAAAGACAGAAATTCCATTTATTTAGAGGCAAAAAGGCAGAAATTCCCCTTATTTTGGAGCAAAAATGTAGAAATTTACCTTTTTATGACAAAAAGGTATGCATTCCCTTTACTTTCGGGATTAAAAGCAGAAATTTCCCGTATTTTGAAGCAAAATTGCAGAAATTCTCATAATTTTCGGGCAAAAAGGCAGAAATTCTCCTTATTTTGGGGCAAAAAGACAGAAGATCTCCTTTTTTTGGGAGCAAACATTCAGAAATTCCCGTTATTTTGCGCAAAATTGCAGAAATTTCCTTTACATTGGGGCAAAATTGCAGAGATTTCCCTTATTTTGGGGCAAAAATCAGAAATTTCCCTTCTTTTGGGGCAAAATTCAAGAAATTTCCTTTATTTTGGGGCAAAATTACAGGAATTTACCTTATTTTGGGGCAAAATTTAAGAAATTTTCCTTTTTTTAGGGCAAAATTGCAGAAATTTCACTTATTTCAGAGAAAAAAAGCAAAAATTTTTCTTATTTTGGGGCAAAAAGGCAGAAATTCCCATTAATTTGTTGCAAAAAGGCAGAAATTTCCCTTATTTTTAAGCAAAATTGCAGAAATTTCACTTATTTCAGTGTAATAAGTCAGAAATTCCCCTTATTTTGAGGCAAAAAAGACAGAAATTCCCTTTGTTTTGAGGGAAAAAGACAGAAATTCCACTTATTTAGAGGCAAAAATGCAGAAATTTCCCTTATTTTAGAGCAAAAATGAAGAAATTTCCCTTTTTTATGGCAAAAAGTTATGCATTCCCCTTATTTTCGGGGAAAAGGCAAAAATTTCCCGTATTTTGGAGCATAATTGCAGAAAATCCGCTAGTTGTGGTGCATAAAGACAGAAATTCCCTATATGTTGGGGCAAAAAGAAAGAAATTCTCCTTATTTTGGGGCAAAACTCAGAAATTCCACTAATTTAGGGCAAAATTCCAGAAATTTCCCTTATTTTTGGGCAAAATTGCAGAAATTTCACTTATTTTGGGGCAAAATTGTAGAAATTTAACTTATTTCAGGGAAAAAAGGCAGATATTTTCTTTATTTTGGGGCAAAAAGGCAGAAATTCCTAATATTCTCTGGCAAAAATGCAGAAATTCCATTTATTTTGAAGTAAAAAGGCTGAAATTCCCCTTATTTGGGGGCAAAAATGCAGAAATTCCCCTTATTTTGGGGCAAAATTGCAGAAATTTCACTTATTTCAGTGTAATAAGTCAGAAATTCCTCTTTTTTTGAGGCAAAAAAGACAGAAATTCCCTTTGTTTTGAGGGAAAAAGACAGAAATTCCACTTATTTAGAGGCAAAAATGCAGAAATTTCCCTTATTTTGGAGCAAAAATGAAGAAATTTCCCTTTTTTATGGCAAAAAGTTATGCATTCCCCTTATTTTCGGGCAAAAAGGCAGAAATTCCCCGTATTTTGGAGCATAATTGCACAAATTCCCCTAGTTGTGGTGCAGAACGACAGAAATTCACTATATGTTGGGGCAAAAAGACAGAAATTCTCCTTATTTTGGGGCAAAACTCAGAAATTCCACTTATTTTGGGGCAAAATTCCAGAAATTTTTCTTATTTTGGGGAAAAATTGCAGAAATTTCACTTATTTTGGGGCAAAATTGCAGAAATTTCACTTATTTCAGGGAAAAAAGGCAGAAATTTTCCTTATTTTGGGGCAAAAAGGCAGAAATTCCTAATATTTTCTGGCAAAAATGCAGAAATTCCCCTTATTTTGAGGTAAAAAGGCTGAAATTCCCCTTATTTGGGGGCAAAAAGGCAGAAATTTCCCTTATTTTGGGGCAAAATTGCAGAAATTTCACTTATTTACAGGCAAAAAGACAGAAATTCTCCTTATTTTGGGGCAAAACTTAGAAATTCCACTTATTTTGGGGCAAAATTCCAGAAATTTCCCTTATTTTGGGGCAAAATTGCAGAAATTTCACTTATTTTGGGGCAAAATTGCAGAAATTTCACTTATTTCAGGGAAAAAAGGCACAAATTTTCTTTATTTTGGGGCAAAAAGTCCGAAATTCCTAATATTTTCTGGCAAAAATGCAGAAATTCCCCTTATTTTGAGGTAAAAATGCTGAAATTCCCCTTATTTGGGGACAAAGAGGCAGAAATTTCCCTTATTTTGGGGCAAAATTGGAGAAATTTCACTTATTTCATGGTAATAATTCAGAAATTCCCCTTATTTTGGGGCAAAAAAGGCAGAAATTCCCTTTGTTTTGGGGGGAAAAGACAGAAATTCCATTTATTTAGAGGCAAAAAGGCAGAAATTCCCCTTATTTTGGAGCAAAAATGTAGAAATTTACCTTTTTATGACAAAAAGGTATGCATTCCCTTTACTTTCGGGATTAAAAGCAGAAATTTCCCGTATTTTGAAGCAAAATTGCAGAAATTCTCATAATTTTCGGGCAAAAAGGCAGAAATTCTCCTTATTTTGGGGCAAAAAGACAGAAGATCTCCTTTTTTTGGGAGCAAACATTCAGAAATTCCCGTTATTTTGCGCAAAATTGCAGAAATTTCCTTTACATTGGGGCAAAATTGCAGAGATTTCCCTTATTTTGGGGCAAAAATCAGAAATTTCCCTTCTTTTGGGGCAAAATTCAAGAAATTTCCTTTATTTTGGGGCAAAATTACAGGAATTTACCTTATTTTGGGGCAAAATTTAAGAAATTTTCCTTTTTTTAGGGCAAAATTGCAGAAATTTCACTTATTTCAGAGAAAAAAAGCAAAAATTTTTCTTATTTTGGGGCAAAAAGGCAGAAATTCCCATTAATTTGTTGCAAAAAGGCAGAAATTTCCCTTATTTTTAAGCAAAATTGCAGAAATTTCACTTATTTCAGTGTAATAAGTCAGAAATTCCCCTTATTTTGAGGCAAAAAAGACAGAAATTCCCTTTGTTTTGAGGGAAAAAGACAGAAATTCCACTTATTTAGAGGCAAAAATGCAGAAATTTCCCTTATTTTAGAGCAAAAATGAAGAAATTTCCCTTTTTTATGGCAAAAAGTTATGCATTCCCCTTATTTTCGGGGAAAAGGCAAAAATTTCCCGTATTTTGGAGCATAATTGCAGAAAATCCGCTAGTTGTGGTGCATAAAGACAGAAATTCCCTATATGTTGGGGCAAAAAGAAAGAAATTCTCCTTATTTTGGGGCAAAACTCAGAAATTCCACTAATTTAGGGCAAAATTCCAGAAATTTCCCTTATTTTTGGGCAAAATTGCAGAAATTTCACTTATTTTGGGGCAAAATTGTAGAAATTTAACTTATTTCAGGGAAAAAAGGCAGATATTTTCTTTATTTTGGGGCAAAAAGGCAGAAATTCCTAATATTCTCTGGCAAAAATGCAGAAATTCCATTTATTTTGAAGTAAAAAGGCTGAAATTCCCCTTATTTGGGGGCAAAAATGCAGAAATTCCCCTTATTTTGGGGCAAAATTGCAGAAATTTCACTTATTTCAGTGTAATAAGTCAGAAATTCCTCTTTTTTTGAGGCAAAAAAGACAGAAATTCCCTTTGTTTTGAGGGAAAAAGACAGAAATTCCACTTATTTAGAGGCAAAAATGCAGAAATTTCCCTTATTTTGGAGCAAAAATGAAGAAATTTCCCTTTTTTATGGCAAAAAGTTATGCATTCCCCTTATTTTCGGGCAAAAAGGCAGAAATTCCCCGTATTTTGGAGCATAATTGCACAAATTCCCCTAGTTGTGGTGCAGAACGACAGAAATTCACTATATGTTGGGGCAAAAAGACAGAAATTCTCCTTATTTTGGGGCAAAACTCAGAAATTCCACTTATTTTGGGGCAAAATTCCAGAAATTTTTCTTATTTTGGGGAAAAATTGCAGAAATTTCACTTATTTTGGGGCAAAATTGCAGAAATTTCACTTATTTCAGGGAAAAAAGACAGAAATTTTCTTTATTTTGGGGCAAAAAGGCAGAAATTCCTAATATTTTCTGGCAAAAATGCAGAAATTCCCCTTATTTTTAGGTAAAAAGGCTGAAATTCCTTTTATTTGGGGGCAAAATGGCAGAAATTTCCCTTATTTTGGGGCAAAATTGCAGAAATTTCACTTATTTAGAGGCAAAATACAGAAATTCTCCTTATTTGGGGGCAAAACTTAGAAATTCCACATATTTTGGGGCAAAATTCCAGAAATTTCCCTTATTTTGGGGCAACATTGCAGAAATTTCACTTATTTTGGGGCAAAATTGCAGAAATTTCACTTATTTCAGGGAAAAAATGCACAAATTTTCCTTATTTTGGGGCAAAAAGTCAGAAATTCCTAATATTTTCTGTCAAAAATGCAGAAATTCCCCTTATTTTGAGGTAAAAAGGCTGAAATTCCCCTTATTTGGGGGCAAAGAGGCAGAAATTTCCATTATTTTGGGGCAAAATTGGAGAAATTTCACTTATTTCAGGGTAATAATTCAGAAATTCCCCTTATTTTGGGGCAAAAAAGACAGAAATTCCTTTTGTTTTGGGGGAAAAAGACAGAAATTCCACTTATTTAGAGGCAAAAATGCAGAAATTCCCCTTATTTTGAAGAAAAAATGAAGAAATTTACCTTTTTATGTCAAAAAGATATGCATTCCCCTTACTTTTGGGATAAAAAGCAGAAATTCCTCGTATTTTGAAGCAAAATTGCAGAAATTCTCATAATTTTCGGGCAAAAAGGCAGAAATTCTCCTTATTTTGGGGCAAAAAGACAGAAGATCTCCTTTTTTCGGGAGCAAACATTCAGAAATTCCCCTTATTTTTGGGCAAAATTGCAGAAATTTCCTTTACATTGGGGCAAAATTGCAGAAATTTCCCTTATTTTGGGGCAAAATTGCAGAAATTTCACTTACTTCAGGGTAATAAGTCAGAAATTCCCCTTATTTTGGGGCAAAAAAGACAGAAATTCTCTTTGTTTTGGGGGAAAAAGACAGAAATTCCACTTATTTAGAGGCAAAAAGGCAGAAATTCCCTTTATTTTGGAGCAAAAATGAAGAAATGTCCCTTTTAATGGCAAAAAGGTATGCATTCCCATTATTTTCAGGCAAAAAGGCAGAAATTCCCCGTATTTTGGAGCAAAATTGCAGAAATTCCCCAAATTTGGGGCAAAATGCAGAAATTCCCTTTATTTTGGGGCAAAAATCAGAAATTCCCCTTATTTTGGGGCAAAATTGCAGAAATTTCACTTATTTCAGTGTAATAAGTCAGAAATTCCTCTTTTTTTGAGGCAAAAAAGACAGAAATTCCCTTTGTTTTGAGGGAAAAAGACAGAAATTCCACTTATTTAGAGGCAAAAATGCAGAAATTTCCCTTATTTTGGAGCAAAAATGAAGAAATTTCCCTTTTTTATGGCAAAAAGTTATGCATTCCCCTTATTTTCGGGCAAAAAGGCAGAAATTCCCCGTATTTTGGAGCATAATTGCACAAATTCCCCTAGTTGTGGTGCAGAACGACAGAAATTCCCTATATGTTGGGGCAAAAAGACAGAAATTCTCCTTATTTTGGGGCAAAACTCAGATTCCACTAATTTTGGGGCAAAATTCCAGAAAATTCCCTTATTTTGGGGCAACATTGCAGAAATTTCACTTATTTTGGGGCAAAATTGCAGAAATTTCACTTATTTCAGGGAAAAAAGGCACAAATTTTCCTTATTTTGGGGCAAAAAGTCAGAAATTCCTAATATTTTGTGGCAAAAATGCAGAAATTCCCCTTATTTTGAGGTAAAAAGGCTGAAATTCCCCTTATTTGGGGGCAAAGAGGCAGAAATTTCCATTATTTTGGGGCAAAATTGGAGAAATTTCACTTATTTCAGGGTAATAATTCAGAAATTCCCCTTATTTTGGGGCAAAAAAGACAGAAATTCCTTTTGTTTTGGAGGAAAAAGACAGAAATTCCACTTATTTAGAGGCAAAAATGCAGAAATTCCCCTTATTTTGAAGAAAAAATGAAGAAATTTACCTTTTTTTGGCAAAAAGATATGCATTCCCCTTACTTTTGGGATAAAAAGCAGAAATTCCCCGTATTTTGAAGCAAAATTGCAGAAATTCTCATAATTTTCGGGCAAAAAGGCAGAAATTCTCCTTATTTTGGGGCAAAAAGACAGAAGATCTCCTTTTTTCGGGAGCAAACATTCAGAAATTCCCCTTATTTTGGGGCAAAATTGCAGAAATTTCCTTTACATTGGGGCAAAATTGCAGAAATTTCCCTTATTTTGGGGCAAAATTGCAGAAATTTCACTTACTTCAGGGTAATAAGTCAGAAATTCCCCTTATTTTGGGGCAAAAAAGACAGAAATTCTCTTTGTTTTGGGGGAAAAAGACAGAAATTCCACTTATTTAGAGGCAAAAAGGCAGAAATTCCCTTTATTTTGGAGCAAAAATGAAGAAATGTCCCTTTTAATGGCAAAAAGGTATGCATTCCCATTATTTTCAGGCAAAAAGGCAGATATTCCCCGTATTTTGGAGCAAAATTGCAGAAATTCCCCAAATTTGGGGCAAAATGCAGAAATTCCCTTTATTTTGGGGCAAAAATCAGAAATTCCCCTTATTTTGGGGCAAAATTGCAGAAATTTCACTTATTTCAGTGTAATAAGTCAGAAATTCCTCTTTTTTTGAGGCAAAAAAGACAGAAATTCCCTTTGTTTTGAGGGAAAAAGACAGAAATTCCACTTATTTAGAGGAAAAATGCAGAAATTTCCCTTATTTTGGAGCAAAAATGAAGAAATTTCCCTTTTTTATGGCAAAAAGTTATGAATTCCCCCTATTTTCGGGCAAAAAGGCAGAAATTCCCCGTATTTTGGAGCATAATTGCACAAATTCCCCTAGTTGTGGTGCAGAAAGACAGAAATTCCCTATATGTTGGGGCAAAAAGACAGAAATTCTCCTTATTTTGGGGCAAAACTCAGAAATTCCACTTATTTTGGGGCAAAATTCCAGAAATTTCCCTTATTTTGGGGAAAAATTGCAGAAATTTCACTTATTTTGGGGCAAAATTGCAGAAATTTAACTTATTCCAGGGAAAAAAGTCAGAAATTTTCTTTATTTTGGGGCAAAAAGGCAGAAATTCCTAATATTTTCTGGCAAAAATGCAGAAATTCTCCTTATTTTTAGGTAAAAAGGCTGAAATTCCTTTTATTTTGGGGCAAAAAGGCAGAAATTTCCCTTATTTTGGGGCAAAATTGCAGAAATTTCACTTATTTAGAGGCAAAAATACAGAAATTCTCCTTATTTTGGGGCAAAACTTAGAAATTCCACTTATTTTCGGGCAAAATTCCAGAAATTTCCCTTAATTTGGGGCAACATTGCAGAAATTTCACTTATTTTGGGGCAAAATTGCAGAAATTTCACTTATTTCAGGGAAAAAAAGCACAAATTTTCCTTATTTTGGGGCAAAAAGTCAGAAATTCCTAATATTTTGTGGCAAAAATGCAGAAATTCCCCTTATTTTGAGGTAAAAAGGCTGAAATTCCCCTTATTTGGGGGCAAAGAGGCAGAAATTTCCATTATTTTGGGGCAAAATTGGAGAAATTTCACTTATTTCAGGGTAATAATTCAGAAATTCCCCTTATTTTGGGGCAAAAAAGGCAGAAATTCCTTTTGTTTTGGAGGAAAAAGACAGAAATTCCACTTATTTAGAGGCAAAAATGCAGAAATTCCCCTTATTTTGAAGAAAAAATGAAGAAATTTACCTTTTTTTGGCAAAAAGATATGCATTCCCCTTACTTTTGGGATAAAAAGCAGAAATTCCCCGTATTTTGAAGCAAAATTGCAGAAATTCTCATAATTTTCGGGCAAAAAGGCAGAAATTCTCCATATTTTGGGGCAAAAAGACAGAAGATCTCCTTTTTTCGGGAGCAAACATTCAGAAATTCCCCTTATTTTGGGGCAAAATTGCAGAAATTTCCTTTACATTGGGGCAAAATTGCAGAAATTTCCCTTATTTTGGGGCAAAATTGCAGAAATTTCACTTACTTCAGGGTAATAAGTCAGAAATTCCCCTTATTTTGGGGCAAAAAAGACAGAAATTCTCTTTGTTTTGGGGGAAAAAGACAGAAATTCCACTTATTTAGAGGCAAAAAGGCAGAAATTCCCTTTATTTTGGAGCAAAAATGAAGAAATGTCCCTTTTAATGGCAAAAAGGTATGCATTCCCATTATTTTCAGGCAAAAAGACAGAAATTCCCCGTATTTTGGAGCAAAATTGCAGAAATTCCCCTAATTTTGGGGAAAAATGCAGAAATTCCCTTTATTTTGGGGCAAAAATCAGAAATTCCCCTTATTTTGGGGCAAAATTGCAGAAATTTCACTTATTTCAGTGTAATAAGTCAGAAATTCCCCTTATTTTGAGGCAAAAAAGACAGAAATTTCCTTTGTTTTGAGGGAAAAAGACAGAAATTCCACTTATTTAGAGGCAAAAATGCAGAAATTTCCCTTATTTTAGAGCAAAAATGAAGAAATTTCCCTTTTTTATGGCAAAAAGTTATGCATTCCCCTTATATTCGGGGAAAAGGCAAAAATTTCCCGTATTTTGGAGCATAATTGCAGAAAATCCCCTAGTTGTGGTGCATAAAGACAGAAATTCCCTATATGTTGGGGCAAAAAGAAAGAAATTCTCCTTATTTTGGGGCAAAACTCAGAAATTCCACTACTTTAGGGCAAAATTCCAGAAATTTCCCTTATTTTTGGGCAAAATTGCAGAAATTTCACTTATTTTGGGGCAAAATTGTAGAAATTTAACTTATTTCAGGGAAAAAAGGCAGATATTTTCTTTATTTTGGGGCAAAAAGGCAGAAATTTTAATATTCTCTGGCAAAAATGCAGAAATTCCATTTATTTTGAAGTAAAAAGGCTGAAATTCCCCTTATTTGGGGGCAAAAATGCAGAAATTCCCCTTATTTTGGGGCAAAATTGCAGAAATTTCACTTATTTCAGTGTAATAAGTTAGAAATTCCTCTTTTTTTGAGGCAAAAAAGACAGAAATTCCCTTTGTTTTGAGGGAAAAAGACAGAAATTCCACTTATTTAGAGGCAAAAATGCAGAAATTTCCCTTATTTTGGAGCAAAAATGAAGAAATTTCCCTTTTTTATGGCAAAAAGTTATGCATTCCCCTTATTTTCGGGCAAAAAGGCAGAAATTCCCCGTATTTTGGAGCATAATTGCACAAATTCCCCTAGTTGTGGTGCAGAACGACAGAAATTCACTATATGTTGGGGCAAAAAGACAGAAATTCTCCTTATTTTGGGGCAAAACTCAGAAATTCCACTTATTTTGGGGCAAAATTCCAGAAATTTTTCTTATTTTGGGGAAAAATTGGAGAAATTTCACTTATTTTGGGGCAAAATTGCAGAAATTTCACTTATTTCAGAGAAAAAAGGCAGAAATTTTCTTTATTTTGGGGCAAAAAGGCAGAAATTCCTAATATTTTCTGGCAAAAATGCAGAAATTCCCCTTATTTTTAGGTAAAAAGGCTGAAATTCCTTTTATTTGGGGGCAAAATGGCAGAAATTTCCCTTATTTTGGGGCAAAATTGCAGAAATTTCACTTATTTAGAGGCAAAATACAGAAATTCTCCTTATTTTGGGGCAAAACTTAGAAATTCCACATATTTTGGGGCAAAATTCCAGAAATTTCCCTTATTTTGGGGCAACATTGCAGAAATTTCACTTATTTTGGGGCAAAATTGCAGAAATTTCACTTATTTTGGGGCAAAATTGTAGAAATTTAACTTATTTCAGGGAAAAAAGGCAGATATTTTCTTTATTTTGGGGCAAAAAGGCAGAAATTTTAATATTCTCTGGCAAAAATGCAGAAATTCCATTTATTTTGAAGTAAAAAGGCTGAAATTCCCCTTATTTAGGGGCAAAAATGCAGAAATTCCCCTTATTTTGGGGCAAAATTGCAGAAATTTCACTTATTTCAGTGTAATAAGTCAGAAATTCCTCTTTTTTTGAGGCAAAAAAGACAGAAATTCCCTTTGTTTTGAGGGAAAAAGACAGAAATTCCACTTATTTAAAGGCAAAAATGCAGAAATTTCCCTTATTTTGGAGCAAAAATGAAGAAATTTCCCTTTTTTATGGCAAAAAGTTATGCATTCCCCTTATTTTCGGGCAAAAAGGCAGAAATTCCCCGTATTTTGGAGCATAATTGCACAAATTCCCCTAGTTGTGGTGCAGAAAGACAGAAATTCCCTATATGTTGCGGCAAAAAGACAGAAATTCTCCTTATTTTGGGGCAAAACTCAGAAATTCCACTTATTTTGGGGCAAAATTCCAGAAATTTCCCTTATTTTGGGGCAAACTTGCAGAAATTTCACTTATTTTGGGGCAAAATTGCAGAAATTTCACTTATTTCAGAGAAAAAAAGAAGAAATTTAATTTATTTTGGGGCAAAAAGGCAGAAATTCCTAATATTTTCTGGCAAAAATGCAGAAATTCCCCTTATTTTGAGGTAAAAAGGCTGAAATTCCCCTTATTTGGGGGCAAAAAGGCAGAAATTTCCCTTATTTTAAGGCAAAATTGCAGAAATTTCACTTATTTAGAGGCAAAAAGAAAGAAATTCTGCTTATTTTGGGGCAAAACTTAGAAATTACACGTATTTTGGGGCAAAATTCCAGAAATTTCCCTTATTTTGGAGCAAAATTGCAGAAATTTCACTTATTTTGGGGCAAAATTGCAGAAACTTCACTTATTTCAGGGAAAAAAGGAACAAATTTTCCTTATTTTGGGGCAAAAAGTCAGACATTCCTAATATTTTGTGGCAAAAATGCAGAAATTCCCCTTATTTTGAGGTAAAAAGGCTTAAATTCCCCTTATTTGGGGGCAAAGAGGCAGAAATTTCCATTATTTTGGGGCAAAATTGGAGAAATTTCACTTATTTCAGGGTAATAATTCAGAAATTTCCCTTATTTTGGGGCAAAAATGACAGAAATTCCTTTTGTTTTGGAGGAAAAAGACAGAAATTCCACTTATTTAGAGGCAAAAAGGCAGAAATTCCCCTTATTTTGGAGCAAAAATGAAGAAATTTACCTTTTTATGGCAAAAAGGTATGCATTCCCCTTATTTTGGGATAAAAAGACGAAATTCCCCATATTTTGAAGCAAAATTGCAGAAATTCTCATAATTTTCGGGCAAAAAAGCAGAAATTCTCATTATTTTGGGGCAAAAAGACAGAAGATCTCCTTTTTTCAGGAGCAAACATTCAGAAATTCCCCTTATTTTGGGGCAAAATTGCAGAAATTTCCTTTACATTGGGGCAAAATTGCAGTAATTTCCCTTATTTTGGGGCAAAATTGCAGAAATTTCACTTACTTCAGGGTAATAAGTCAGAAATTCCCCTTATTTTGGGGCAAAAAAGACAGAAATTCTCTTTGTTTTGGGGGAAAAAGACAGAAATTCCACTTATTTAGAGGCAAGAAGGCAGAAATTCCCTTTATTTTGGAGCAAAAATGAAAAAATGTCCCTTTTAATGGCAAAAAGGTATGCATTCCCATTATTTTCAGGCAAAAAGGCAGAAATTCCCCGTATTTTGGAGCAAAATTGCAGAAATTCCCCTTATTTTGAGGTAAAAAGGCTGAAATTCCCCTTATTTGAGGGCAAAAAAGTAGAAATTTCCCTTATTTTAAGGCAAAATTGCAGAAATTTCACTTATTTGGAGGCAAAAAGACAGAAATTCTCCTTATTTTGGGGCAAAACTTAGAAGTTCCACTTATTTTGTGGCAAAATTCCAGAAATTTCCCTTATTTTGGGGAAAAAATTGTAGAAATTTCACTTATTTTGGGGCAAAATTGCAGAAATTTCACTTATTTCAGGGAAAAAAGGAACAAATTTTCCTTATTTTGGGGCAAAAAGTCAGAAATTCCTAATATTTTGTCGCAAAAATACAGAAATTCCCCTTATTTTGAGGTAAAAAGGCTGAAATTCCCCTTATTTGGTGGCAAAGAGGCAGAAATTTCCCTTATTTTGGGGCAAAATTGGAGAAATTTCACTTATTTCAGGGTAATAATTCAGAAATTCCCCTTATTTTGGGGCAAAAAAGACAGAAATTCCCTTTGTTTTGGGGGAAAAAGACAGAAATTCTATTTATTTACAGGCAAAAAGGCAGAAATTCCCCTTATTTTGGAGCAAAAATGAAGAAATTTACCTTTTATGGCAAAAAGGTATGCATTCCCCTTACTTTCGGGATAAAAAGCAGAAATTCCCCGTATTTTGAAGCAAAATTGCAGAAATTCTCATAATTTTCGGGAAAAAAGGCAGAAATTCTCCTTATTTTGGGGCAAAAAGACAGAAGATCTTTTTTTTTTGGGAGCAAACATTCAGAAATTCTCGTTATTTTGGGGCAAAATTGCAGAAATTTCCTTTACATTGGGGCAAAATTGCAGAAATTTCCCTTATTTTGGGGCAAAAATCAGAAATTCCCCTTCTTTTGGGGCAAAATTCAAGAAATTTCCTTTATTTTGGGGCAAAATTACAAGGATTTACCTTATTTTGGGGCAAAATTGAAGAAATTTACCTTATTTGGTGCAAAATTGCAGAAATTTCACTGATTTTCAGGTAAATAGACTGAAATTTCCTTCATTTTGGGGCAAAAAGGGAGAAATTCCCCTTATTTTGGGGCAAAATTGCAGAAATTTTCCTTCTTATTGGGAAAAATTGCAGAAATTTTCCTTATTTTAGGGCAAAATTGCAGAAATTTCACTTATTTCAGAGAAAAAAAGCAAAAATTTTTCTTATTTTGGGGCAAAAAGGCAGAAATTTCCATTAATTTGTGGCAAAAAGGCAGAAATTCACCTTATTTTGTTGTAAAATGCAGAAATTTCACATATTTCAGGGCAAAAGGCAGCAATTTCCCTTATTTTGGGGCAAAATTGCAGAAATTTCACTTATTTCAGGGTAATAATTCAGAAATTCCTATTATTTTGGGGCAAAAAAGACAGAAATTCCTTTTGTTTAGGGTGAAAAAGACAGAAATTCCATTTATTTAGAGGCAAAAAGGCAGAAATTTCCCTTATTTTGGAGCAAAAATGAAGAAATTTACCTTTTTATGGCAAAAAGGTATGCATTCCCCTTACTTTCGGGATAAAAAGCAGAAATTCCCCGTATTTTGAAGCAAAATTGCAGAAATTCTCATAATTTTCGGGCAAAATACAGAAATTCTCCCTATTTTGTGGCAAAAAGAGAGAAGATCTTTTTTTTGGGAGCAAACATTCGGAAATTCTCATTATTTTGGGGCAAAATTGCAGAAATTTCCTTTACATTGGGGCAAAATTGCAGAAATTTCCCTTATTTTGGGGCAAAAATCAGAAATTCCCTTTTTTTGGGGCAAAATTCAAGAAATTTCCTTTATTTTGGGGCAAAATTAAAGGAATTTACCTTATTTTGGGGCAAAATTGAAGAAATTTACCTTATTTGGTGCAAAATTGCAGAAATTTAACTTATTTTCAGGTAAAAAGGCTGAAATTTCCTTCATTTTGGGGCAAAAAGGGAGAAATTCCCCTTATTTTGGGGCAAAATTGCAGAAATTTCCCTTATTATTGGGAAAAATTGCAGAAATTTTCCTTATTTTAGGGCAAAATTGCAGAAATTTCACTTATTTCAGAGAAAAAAAGCAAAAATTTTTCTTATTTTGGGGCAAAAAGGCAGAAATTTCCATTAATTTGTGGCAAAAAGGCAGAAATTCACCTTATTTTGGTGTAAAATGCAGAAATTTCACATATTTCAGGGCAAAAAGGCAGCAATTTCCCTTATTTTGGGGCAAAATTGCAGAAATTTCACTTATTTTCAGGTAAAAAGGCTGAAATTTCCTTCATTTTGGGGCAAAAAGGGAGAAATTCCCCTTATTTTGGGGCAAAATTGCAGAAATTTCCCTTATTATTGGGAAAAATTGCAGAAATTTTCCTTATTTTAGGGCAAAATTGCAGAAATTTCACTTATTTCAGAGAAAAAAAGCAAAAATTTTTCTTATTTTGGGGCAAAAAGGCAGAAATTTCCATTAATTTGTGGCAAAAAGGCAGAAATTCACCTTATTTTGGTGTAAAATGCAGAAATTTCACATATTTCAGGGCAAAAAGGCAGCAATTTCCCTTATTTTGGGGCAAAATTGCAGAAATTTCACTTATTTCAGTGTAATAAGTCAGAAATTCCCCTTATTTTGAGGCAAAAAAGACAGAAATTCCCTTTGTTTTGAGGGAAAAAGACAGAAATTCCACTTATTTAGAGGCAAAAATGCAGAAATTTCCCTTATTTTGGAGCAAAAATGAAGAAATTTCCCTTTTTTATGGCAAAAAGTTATGCATTCCCCTTATTTTTGGGGAAAAAGGCAGAAATTCTCCGTATTTTGGAGCATAATTGCAGAAATTCCCCTAGTTGTGGGGCAGAAAGACAGAAATTCCCTATATGTTGGGGCAAAAAGACAGAAATTCTCCTTATTTTGGGGCAAAACTCAGAAATTCCACTTATTTTGGGGCAAAATTCCAGAAATTTCCCTTATTTTGGGGCAAAATTGCAGAAATTTCACTTATTTTGGGGCAAAATTGCAGAAATTTCACTTATTTCAGGGAAAAAAGGAAGAAATTTTCTTTATTTTGGGGCAAAAAGGCAGAAATTCCTAATATTTTCTGGCAAAAATGCAGAAATTCCCCTTATTTTGAGGTAAAAAGGCTGAAATTCCCCTTATTTGGGGGCAAAAATGCAGAAATTTCTCTAATACTGGGGCAAAATTGCAGAAATTTCACTTATTTCAGGGTAATAATTCAGAAATTTTCCTTATTTTGGGGCAAAAAATACAGAAATTCCATTTGTATAGGGGGAAAAAGACAGAAATTCCATTTATTTAGAGGCAAAAAAGCAGAAATTCCCCTTATTTTGGAGCAAAATTGCAGAAATTTCCCTTTTTATAGCAAAAAGGTATGCATTCTTCTTATTTTCAGGCAAAAAGGCAGAAATTCCCTGTATTTTGGAGTAAAATTGCAGAAATTCCCTTAATTGTAGGGCAAAAAGACAGAAATTCTCCTTATTTTGGGGCAAAACTCAGAAATTCCACTTATTTTAGAACAAAATTTCAGAAATTTCCCTTATTTTTGGCCAAAATTGCAGAAATTTCACTTATTTTGGGGCAAAATTGCAGAAATTTCACTTATTTCAGGGAAAAAAAGCAGAAATTTTCTTATTTTGGGGCAAAAAGGCAGAAATTTCCCATATTTTGAGGCAAAAATGCAGAAATTCCCCTTATTTTGAGGTAAAAAGGCTGAAATTCCCCTTATTTGGGGGCAAAAAGGCAGAAATTTCCCATAATTTGGGGCAAAATTGCAGAAATTTCACTTATTTCAGGGTACTAAGTCAGAAATTTTTCTTACTTTGGGGCAAAAAAGACAGAAATTCCCTTTGTTTTCAGGGAAAAAAACAGAAATTCCACTTATTTAGAGGCAAAAATGCAGAAATTCCCCTTATTTTGGCGCAAAAATGAAGAAATTTCCCTTTTTTATGGCAAAAAGGTATGCATTCTTCTTATTTTCGGGCAAAAAGGCAGAAATTCCCCCTATTTTAGAGCAAAATTGCAGAAATTCCCCTAATTGTGGGGCAAAAAGGCAGAAATTCCCTATATGTTGGGGCAAAAAGACAGAAATTCTCTTTATTTTAAAGCAAAACTCAGAAATTCCACTTATTTTGGGGCAAAATTGCAGAAATTTCACTTATTTTGGGGCAAAATTGGAGAAATTTCACTTATTTCAGGGAAAAAATGCAGAAATTTTCCTTATTTTGGGGCAATAATGCAGAAATTCCTTTTATTTTGAGGTAAAAAGCCTGAAATTTCCCTTATTTGGGGGCAAATAGGCAGAAATTTTTCTTATTTTGGGGCAAAATTGCAGAATTTTCACTAATTTCACGGTAATAAGTAAGAAATTCCCCTTATTTTGGGGTAAAAAATACAGAAATTTCCTTTGTTTTGGGAGAAAAAGACAGAAATTCCACTTATTTAGCGGCAAAAAGGCAGAAATTCCCCCTTATTTTGGAGCAAAAATGAAGAAATTTACCTTTTTATGTCAAAAAGGTATGCATTCCACTTACTTTCGGGATAAAAGCAGAAATTCCCCGTATTTTGAAGCAAAATTGCAGAAATTCTCATAATTTTCAGGCAAAAAGGCAGAAATTCTCCTTTTTTTGGGGCAAAAAGGCACAAAATCTCCTTTTTTTGGGAACAAACAGTCAGAAATTCCTCTTATTTTGGGGCAAAATTGCAGAAATTTCCTCTACATTGTGGCAAAATTGCAGATATTTCCCTTATTTTGGGGCAAAATTGAAGAAATTTCACTTATGTCAGAGTAATAAGTCAGAAATTCTCCGTATTTTGGGGCAAAAAAGACAGAAATTACCTTTGTTTTGGGGGAAAACGACAGAAATTCCACTTATTTAGAGGCAAAAGGGCAGTAATTCCCCGTATTTTGCAGCAAAATTGCAGAAATTCCCCTAATTTTGGGGCAAAAGGCAAAAATTCCCTTTATTTTGGGGCAAAAATCAGATATTCCCCTTATTTTAGGGCAAAATTCCAGAAATTTCTTTTTTTTGGGGCAAAATTCCAGAAATTTACCTTATTTAAGGGCAAAATTGCAAAAATTTCCCTTATTTGGGGCAAAATTGCAGAAATTTCAGTTATTTTCAAGTAAAAAGGCTGAAATTTCCTATATTTTGGGGCAAAAAGAGAGAAATTCTCCTTATTTTGGGGCAAAATTGCAGAAATTTCCCTTATTATGGGATAAAATTGCAAAAATTTCCCTTATTTTAGGGCAAAATTGCAGAAATTTCACTTATTTCAGAGAAAAAAAGCAAAAATTTTTTTTATTTTGGGGCAAAAAGGCAGAAATTCCCATTATTTTGGGGCAAAAATGCAGAAATTCACCTTATTTTGGGGTAAAATTGCAGAAATTTCACATATTTCAAAGCAAAAAGTCAGAAATTTTTTTTATTTTGGGGCAAAATTCCTGAAATTCCCCTTGTTTTGGGAAAAATTGCAAAAATTTCACTTATTTTAGGGCAAAATTGCAGAAATTTCACTTATTTCAGAGAAAAAAGGCAGAAATTTTCCTTATTTTGGGTCAAAAAGGCAGAAATTCCTAATATTTTGTGGCAAAAATGCAGAAATTCTCCTTATATTGAGGTGAAAAGGCTGAAAATCCCCTTATTTGGGGGCAAAAAGGCAGAGATTTCCCTTATTTTGGGGCAAAATTTCAGAAATTTTACTTATTTCAGGGTAATAAGTGAGAAATTTTCCTGATTTGGGGGCAAAAAAAAAAAGAGAAAATCCCTTTATTTTGGAGGAAAAAACAGAAATTCCACTTAGTTAGAGGCAAAAAAGCAGAAATTCCCCTTATTCGGAACAAAAAAGAAGAGATTTCCCTTTTTTAAGGCAAAAAGTTATGCATTCTTCTTATTTTCGGGCAAAAAGGCAGAAATTCCCCGTAATTTGGAGCAAAATTGCAGAAATTCCCCTAATTGTTGGTCAAAAATGCAGAAATTCCCTATATGTTGGGGCAAAAAAAAAAGAAATTCTCTTTACTTTGGGGCAAAACTCAGAAATTCCACATATTTTGGAGCAAAATTCCAGAAATTTCCCTTATTTTGGGGCAAAATTGCAGAAATTTCAATTATTTTGGGGCAAAATTGGAGAAATTTCACTTATTTCAGGGAAAAAAGGCAGAAATTTTCCTTATTTTGGGGCAAAAATGCAGAAATTCCCGTTATTTTGAGGTAAAAAGCCTGAAATTTTTCTTATTTGGGGGCAAAAAGGCAGAAATTTCCCTTATTTTGGGGCAAAATTGCAGAAATTTCACTTATTTCAGGGTAATAAGTCAGAAATTCCCCTTATTTTGGGGTAAAAAAGACAGAAATTTTCTTTGTTTTGGGGGAAAAAGACAGAAATTCCACTTATTTAAAGGCAAAATGGCAGAAATTCCCCTTATTTTGGAGCAAAAATGAAGAAATTTACCTTTTTATGTCAAAAAGGTATGCATTCCACTTACTTTCAGGATAAAAGCAGAAATTCCCCGTATTTTGAAGCAAAATTGCAGAAATTCTCATAATTTTCGGGCAAAAAAGCAGAAATTCTCTTTTTTGGGGGGCAAAAAGGCACAAAATTTCCTTTTTTTGGGAACAAACAGTCAGAAATTCCTCTTATTTTGGGGCAAAATTGCAGAAATTTCATTTACATTGTGGCAAAATTGCAGATATTTCCCTTATTTTGGGGCAAAATTGAAGAAATTTCACTCATGTCAGAGTAATAAGTCAGAAATTCTCCATATTTTGGGGCAAAAAAGACAGAAATTACCTTTGTTTTGGTGGAAAAAGACAGAAATTCCACTTATTTAGAGGCAAAAAGGCAGTAATTCCCCGTATTTTGCAGCAAAATTGCAGAAATTCCCCTAATTTTGGGGCAAAAGGCAAAAATTCCCTTTATTTTGGGGCAAAAATCAGAAATTCCCCTTATTTTGGGGCAAAATTCCAGAAATTTCTTTTATTTTGGGGCAAAATTCCAGAAATTTCTTTTATTTTGGGGCAAAATTGCAGAAATTTACCTTATTTTAGGGCAAAATTGCAAAAAGTTCCCTTATTTGGGGCAAAATTGCAGAAATTTCAGTTATTTTCAAGTAAAAAGGCTGAAATTTCCTATATTTTGGGGCAAAAAGGGAGAAATTCTCCTTATTTTGGGGCAAAATTTCAGAAATTTACCTTATTATGGGATAAAATTGCAGAAATTTCCCTTATTTTAGGGCAAAATTGCAGAAATTTCAATTATTTCAGAGAAAAAAAGCAAAATTTTTTTTTATTTTGGGGCAAAAAGGCAGAAATTCCCATTATTTTGGGGCAAAAATGCAGAAATTCACCTTATTTAGGGGTAAAATTGCAGAAATTTCACATATTTCAGGGCAAAATGGCAGAAATTTCTTTTATTTTGGGGCAAAATTCCTGAAATTCCCCTTGTTTTGGGAAAAATTGCTAAAATTTCACCTATTTTAGGGCAAAATTGCAGAAATTTCACTTATTTCAGAGAAAAAAAGGCAGAAATTTTCCTTATTTTGGGTCAAAAAGGCAGAAATTCCTAATATTTTGTGGCAAAAATGCAGAAATTCCCCTTATATTGAGGTGAAAATGCTGGAATTCCTCTTTTTTGGGGGCAAAATGGCAGAGATTTCCCTTATTTTGGGGCAAAATTTCAGAAATTTCACTTATTTCAGGGTAATAAGTCAGAAATTCCCCTTATTTTGGGGTAAAAAAGACAGAAATTTCCTTCGTTTTGGGGGAAAAAGACAGAAATTCCACTTATTTCGAGGCAAAAAGGCAGAAATTCCCCTTATTTTGGAGCAAAAATGAAGAAATTTACCTTTTTATGTCAAAAAGGTATGCATTCCACTTACTTTAAGGATAAAAGCAGAAATTCCCTGTATTTTGAAGCAAAATTGCAGAAATTCTCATAATTTTCGGGCAAAAAGGCAGAAATTCTCCTTATTTTGGGGCAAAAAGGCACAAAATCTCCTTTTTTTGGGAACAAACAGTCAGAAATTCCTCTTATTTTGGGGCAAAATTGCAGAAATTTCCTTTACATTGTGGCAAAATTGCAGAAATTTCCCTTATTTTGGGGCCAAATTGAAGAAATTTCACTTATGTCAGGGTAATAAGTCAGAAATTCTCTGTATTTTGGGGCACAAAAGACAGAAATTACCTTTGTTTTGGGGGAAAAAGACAGAAATTCCACTTATTTAGAGGCAATAAGGCAGTAATGCCCCGTATTTTGCAGCAAAATTGCAGAAATTCCCCTAATTTTGGGGCAAAAGTCAAAAATTCCCTTTATTTTGGGGCAAAAATCAGAAATTCCTCTTATTTTGGGGCAAAATTCCAGAAATTTCTTTTATTTTGAGGCAAAATTGCAGAAATTTACCTTATTTTAGGGCAATATTGCAAAAATTTCCCTTATTTGGGGCAAAATTGAAGAAATTTCAGTTATTTTCAAGTAAAAAGGCTGAAATTTCCTATATTTTGGGGCAAAAAGGGAGAAATTCTCCTTATTTTGGGGCAAAATTGCAGAAATTTCCCTTATTATGGGATAAAATTGCAGAAATTTCCCTTATTTTAGGGCAAAATTGCAGAAATTTCACTTATTTCAGAGAAAAAAAGCAAAAATTTTTTTTATTTTGGGGCAAAAAGGCAGAAATTCCCATTATTTTGGGGCAAAAATGCAGAAATTCACCTTATTTTGGGGTAAAATTGCAGAAATTTCACATATTTCAGGGCAAAAAAACAGAAATTTCTTTTATTTTGGGGCAAAATTGCAGAAATTTCACATATTTCAGGGTAATAAGTCAGAAATTCCCCTTATTTTGGGGCCAAAAAGAGAGAAATTCCCTTTGTTTTGGGGCAATAAGGCAGAAATTCCACATATTGAGAAGCAAAAAGGCAGAAATTCCCCTAATTTTGGAGCAAAAATGAAAAAATTTCCCTATTTTATGGCAAAAGTTTATGCATTCCCTTTATTTTCGGGCAAAAAGGCAGAAATTCGCCGTATTTTTGGGGCAGAATTGCAGAAATTCTCCTAATTGTGATGCCAAAAGGCAGAAATTCCCTATATATTGGGGCAAAAAGACAGAAATTCTCCTTATTTGGGGCAAAACTCAGAAATTCCACTTATTTTGGGGCAAAATTGCAGAAATTTCACTTATTTTGGGGCAAAATTGCAGAAATTTCACTTATTTCAGGGAAAAAATGCAGATTCTCCTTATTTTGGGGAAAAAGGCAGAAATTCCTAATATTTTGTGGCAAAAATGCAGAAATTCCCCTTATTTTGAGGTAAAAATGCTGAAATTCTCCTTTTTTGGGGGGCAAAAAGGCAGAAATATCTCTAAATTTGGGGCAAAATTGCAGAAATTTCACGTATTGCAGGCTAATAAGTCAGAAATTTTTCTTATTTTGGGGCAAAAATGACAGAAAAATACCTTGTTTCAGAAGAAAAAGACAGAAATTCCACTTATTTAGAGGCAAAAAGGCAGAAATTCCCTTTTTTTGAGGCAAAAATGAAGAAATTTCCCTTTTTATGGCAAAAAGGTTTGCATTCCCATTATTTTCGGGCAAAAAGGCAGATATTCCCCGTATTTTAAAGCAAAATTGCAGAAATTCCCTTAATTTTGGGGCCAAAATCAGAAATTCCCTTTATTTTGGGGCAAAATTCAAGAAATTTCCTTTATTTTGGGGCAAAATAGCAGGAATTTACCTTATATTGGAGCAAAATTGCAGAAATTTCCCTTATATGTGGCAAAATTGCAGAAATTTCACTTATTTTCAGGTAAAAATGCTGAAATTTTCTTTATTTTGGGGCAAAAAGAGAGAAATTCCCCTTATTATGGGGCAAAATTGCAAAAATTTCCCTTATTATATAAAAATATTGCAGAAATTTCTCTTAATTTAAAGCAAAATTGCAGATATTTCACTTATTTAAGAGAAAAAAAGCAGAAATTTTTCTTATTTTGAGGCAAAAAGGCAGAAATTACCATTATTTTGGGGCAAAATGCAGAAATTCACCTTAATTTGGGGTAAAATTGCGGAATTTTCACATATTTCAGGACAAAAAGTCAGACACTTCCCTTATTTTGGGGCAAAAAATACAGAAATTCCCTTTGTTTTGGGGGAAAAAGACAGAAATTCCAATTATTTAGAGGCAAAAATGCAGAAATTCCTCTTATTTTGGAGCAAAAATGAAGAAATTTCCCTTTTTTGTGGCAAAAGTTATACATTCCCCTTACTTTCGTGATAAAAAGCAGAAATTCCCTGTATTATGAAGTAAAATTGCAGAAATTCTCATAATTTTCAGGCAAAAAAGCAGAAATTCTCTTTATTTTTGGGCAAAAGACAGAAAATCTCCTGTTTTCGGCAGCAAACAGTCAGAAATTCCCCTTATTTTGGGGCAGAATTGCAGAAATTACCTTTACATTGGGGCAAAATTGCAGAAATTTCCTTTATTTTGGGGCAAAATTGCAGAAATTTCACTTATTTCAGGGTAATAAGTCTGAAATTCCCCTTATTTTGGGGCAAAAAAGACAGAAATTCCTTTTGTTTGGGGGGAAAAAGACAGAAATTCCACTTATTTAGAGGCAAAAAAGCAGAAATTACCCTTATTTTTGAGCAAAAATGAAAAAATTTCCCTTTTTTATGGCAAAAGGTTATGCATTCCCTTTATTTTCGGGCAAAAAGGCAGAAATTCCCTGTATTTTGGAGCAAAATTGCAGAAATTTCACTTGTTTCAGAGAAAAAAAGGAAAATTTTTTCTTATTTTGGGGCAAAAGGCAGAAATTCCCATTATTTTGGGGCAAAAAAGCAGAAATTCACCTTATTTTGGGGTAAAATTGCAGAAATTTCACATATTTCAGGGCAAAAAGGCAGAAATTTCCCTTATTTTGGGGCAAAATTGCAGAAATTTCACTTATTTCAGGGTAATAAGTCAGAAATTTTCCTTATTTTGGGGCAAAAACGACAGAAATTCTCTTTGTTTTGGGAAAAAAGACAGAAATTCCACTTATTTAGAGGCAAAAAGGCAGAAATTACCCTTATTTTTGAGCAAAAATGAAAAAATTTCCCTTTTTTATGGCAAAGGTTATGCATTCCCTGTATTTTCGGGCAAAAAGGCAGAAATTCCCTGTATTTTGGAGCAAAATTGCAGAAATTTCCATAATTGAGGTGCAAAAAGGCAGAAATTCCCTATATGTTGGGGCAAAAAGACAGAAATTCTCCTTATTTGGGGCAAAACTCAGAAATTCCACTTATTTTGGGGCAAAATTGCAGAAATTTCACTTATTTCAGGGAAAAAAAGCAGAAATTTTCTTTATTTTGGGGAAAAAGGCTGAAATTCCTAATATTTTGTGGCAAAAATGCAGAAATTCCCCTTATTTTGAGGTAAAAATGCTGAAATTCCCCTTATTTGGGGGCAAAAAGGCAGAAATTTACCTTATTTTGGGGCAAAATTGCAGAAATTTCACTTATTTCAGGGTAATAAGTCAGAAATTTTTCTTATTTTGGGGCAAAATACAGAAAATCCCTTTGTTTTGGGGGAAAAAGCCAGATATTCCATTTATTTAGAGGCAAAAAGGCAGAAATTCCCCTTTTTTGGAGCAAAAATGAAGAAATTTCCTTTTTTATGGCAAAAAGGTATGCATTCCCATTATTTTTGGGCAAAAAGGCAGAAATTCCCAGTATTTTGGAACAAAATTGCAGAAATTCCCTTAATTTTGGAGCAAAAGGCAGAAATTCTCTTTATTTTGAGGCCAAAATCAGAAATTCTCCATATTTTCGGGCAAAATTCCAGAAATTTCTTTATTTTGGGGCAAAATTGCAGGAATTTACCTTATTTTGTAGCAAAGTTGCAGAAATTTCCCTTATATGGGGCAAAATTGCAGAAATTTCACTTATATTCAGGTAATAAGGCTGAAATTCCTTATATTTCGGGGCAAAAAGGCAGAAATTTCCCTTATTTTGGGGCAAAAAGACAGAAATTCTCCTTATTTTGTAGCAAAAAGGCAGAAATTTCTTTTATTTTGGGGCCAAATTGCAGAAATATCACTTATTTCAGGGCATAATTCAAAAATTCCTTTT
Organism: Micromys minutus; assembly: GCF_963924665.1. Taxonomy (NCBI): domain Eukaryota; kingdom Metazoa; phylum Chordata; class Mammalia; order Rodentia; family Muridae; genus Micromys; species Micromys minutus. The sequence continues at coordinate 115,053 of NW_027667141.1, forward strand.
ATTTTGGGGCAAAAAGACAGAAAATCCATTTATTTTTGGATAAAAAGGCAGAAATTTCACTTATTTTGAGGTAAAAAGGCAGAAATTCCTCTTATTTTGGGGCAAAAATGAAGAAATTTCACTTTTTTGTGGCAAAAGGTATACCTTCCCCTTACTTTCGGGATAAATAGCAGAAATTTCCCGTATTTTGAAGCAAAATTGCAGAAATTCTCCTAATTTTCGGGCAAAAAGTCAGAAATTCTTTTTATTTTGGGGCAAAAAGACAGAAAATCTTCTTTTTTCGGGAGCAAACTGTCAGAAATTCCTATTATTTTTGGGCAAAATTGCAGAAATTTCCTTTACATTGGGGCAAAATTGCAGAAATTTCCCTTATTTTAGGGCAAAATTGCAAAAATTTCACTTATTTCAGGGTAATAAGTAAGAAATTCCCCTTATTTTGGGGCAAAAAAGACAGAAATTCCCTTTGTTTTGGGGGAAAAAGACAGAAATTACACTTATTTAGAGGCAAAAAGTAGAAATTCCCCTTATTTTAAGCAAAAATGAAGAAATTTCTCTTTTTATGGCAAAAAGGTATGCATTGCCATTATTTTCAGGCAAAAAGGCAGAAATTCCCTGTATTTTGGAGCAAAATTGCAGAAATTTTTTCTAATTTTGGGGCAAAAGGCAGAAATTTCCTTTATTTTGAGTCAAAAATCAGAAATTCTTCATGTTTTGGGGCAAAATTCTAGAAATTTCCTTTTTTTGGGGGAAAATTACAGGAATTTACCTTATTTTAAGGCAAAATTGCAGAAATTTCCCTTATTTGGGGCAAAATTGCAAAAATTTCACTTATTTTCAGGTAAAAAGGCTGAAATTTCCTTTATTTTAAGGCAAAAAGAGAGAAATTCCCTTTATTTTGGGGAAAAAAGGCAGAAATTCACCGTATTTTGGGATAAAATTGCAGAAATTTCACATATTTCAGGGCAAAAAGGCAGAAATTTCCCTTATTTTGTGGCAAAATTGCAGAAATTTCACTTATTTAAAAGTAATAAATCAGAAATTCCACTTATTTTGGGGCAAAAAAGACAGAAATTCCCTTTGTTTTGGGGGAAAAAGACAGAAATTCCACTTATTTAGAGGCAAAAATGCAGAAATTCCCCTTTTTTTGGAGCAAAAATGAAGAAATTTCCCTTTTTATGGCTAAAACGTATGCATTCCCCTTACTATTGGGAAAAAGCAGAAATTCCCCGTATTTTGAAGCAAAATTTAAGAAATTCTCAAAATTTTCGGCCACAAAGGAAGAAATTCTCTATATTTTGTGGCAAAAAGGCAGAAATTTCTTTTATTTTGGGGCCAAATTGCAGTAATTTCACTTATTTCAGGGCATAATTCAAAAATTCCTTTTATTTTGGGGCAAAAAGACAGAAAATCCGTTTATTTTTGGGGAAAAACACAGAAATTCCACTTATTTAGAGGCAAAAAGGCAGAAATTCCCTTTATTTCGGAGAAAAAATGAAGAAATTTCCCTTTTTATGGCAAAAAGGTATGCCTCCCCATTAATTTCGGGCAAAAAGGCAGAAATTACCCGTATTTGGAGCAAAATTGCAGAAATTCCCCTAATTTTGGAACAAAAGGCAGAAATTCCCTTTATTTTGGGGCAAAAATCAGAAATTCCCTTTATTTTGGGGAAAAAATTCCTAAAATTTCCTTTACACTGGGGCAAAATTGCAGAAATTTCCCTTATTTGGGGCAAATGTGCAGAAATTTCAGTTATTTTCTGGTAAAAAGGCTGAAATTTCCTTTATTTTGGGGCAAAAAGGGAGAAATTCCTTTTATTTATGGGCAAAATTGCAGAAATTTTTCTTATTATGGGATAAAATTGCAGAAATTTCCCTTATTTTTGGGCAAATTTGCAGAAATTTCACTTATTTCAGAGAAAAAAAGCAAAAATTTTTCTTATTTTGGGGCAAAAAGGCAGAAATTCCCATTATTTTGGGGCAAAAAGGCAGTAATTCACCTTATTTTGGGGTAAAATTGCAGAAATTTCCCATATTTCAGGTCAAAAAGGCAGAAATTTTTTTTATTTTGGGGCAAAATTGCAGAAATTTTACATATTTCAGGGTAATAAGTCAGAAATTCCCCTTATTTTGGGGCAAAAAAGACAGAAATTCCCTTTGATTTGAGGCAAAAGAGAAGAAATTCCACTTATTGAGAAGCAAAAAGGCAGAAATTCCCCTAATTTTGGAGCAAAAATAAAGAAATTTCTTTTTTTTATGACAAAAGGTTATTCATTCCCTTTATTTTCAGGCAAAAAGGCAGAAATTCCCTGTATTTTGGAGCAAAATTGCAGAAATTCCCCTAATTGTGGTGCAAAAATGCAGAAATAACCTATATGTTGGGGCAAAAAGACAGAAATTCTCCTTATTTGGGGCAAAACTCAGAAATTCCACTTATTTTGGGGCAAAATTGCAGAAATTTCACTTATTTTGGGGCAAAATTGCAATAATTTCTCTTATTTCAGGGTAAAAAGGCAGGAATTTTCCTTATTTTAGGGGAAAAGGCAGAAATTCCTAATATTTTGTGGCAAAAATGCAAAAATTCCCCTTATTTTGAGGTAAAAATGCTGAAATTCCCCTTATTTGAGGGCAAAAAGACAGAAATTCCCCTTATTTTGGGGCAAAAAAGACAGAAATTCCCGTTGTTTTGGGGGAAAAAGACAGAAATTCCACTTATTTAGAGGCAAAAAGGCAGAAATTCCCCTTTTTTTTGGAAAAAAATGAAGAACTTTCCCTTTTTATGGCAAAAAGGTATGCATTCCCATTATTTTCGGGCAATAGGGCAGAAATTCCCCGTATTTTGGAGCAAAATTGCAGAAAATCCCTTAATTTTGGGGCAAAAGGCAGAAATTCCCTTTATTTTGGGGCCAAAATCAGAAATTCCCCTTATTTTGGGGCAAAATTCAAGAAATTTCCTTAATTTTGGGGCAAAATTGCAGGAATTTACCTTATTTTGGAGCAAAATTGCAGAAATTTCCATTATATGGGGCAAAATTACAGAAATTTCACTTATTTTCAGCTAAAAAGGCTGAAATTTCCTTTATTTTGGGGCAAAAAAGAAGAAATTCCCCTTATTTTGGAGCAAAATTGCAGAAATTTCTCTTATTATTGAGAAATATTGCAGAAATTTCCATTAATTTATAGCAAAATTGCAGAAATTTCACTTATTTCAGAGAAAAAAAGCAAAAATTTTTTTTATTTTGGAGCAAAAAGGCAGAAATTTCCAATATTTTGCAGCAAAAAGGAAGAAATTCACCTTATTTTGGGGTAAAATTGCAGAAATTTCACATATTTCAGGGTAAAAAGGCAGAAATTTCTCATATTTTGTGGCAAAAAATACAGAAATTCCCTTTGTTTTAAGGGAAAAAGAAAGAAATTCCACTTATTTAGAGGCAAAAAGGCAGAAATTCCCATTATTTTGGAGCAAAAATGAAGAAATTTCTCTTTTTTATGGCAAAAAGTTATGCATTCCCCTTATTTTCGGGCAAAAAGGCAGAAATTCCCCATATTTTGGAGCAAAATTGCAGAAATTCCCCTAATTGTGGGGCAAAAATGCTGAAATTCCCCATATGTTAGGGCAAAAATACAGAATTTCTCCATATTTTGGGGCAAAACTAAGAAATTCCAATTCTTTTGGGGCAAAATTCCAGAAATTTCCCTTATTTTGGGGCAAAATTGCAGAAATTTCACTTATTTTGGGGCAAAATTGCAGAAATTTCACTTATTTCAGGGAAAAAAGGCAGAAATTTTCTTATTTTGGGGCAAAAAGGCAGAAATTCTTAATATTTTGTGGCAAAAATTCAGAAATTCCTCTTAATTTGAGGTAAACAGGCTGAAATTCCCCTTATTTGGGGGCAAAAAGGCAGAAATTTCCCTTATTTTGGGGCAAAATTGCAGAAATTTCACTTATTTCAGGGTAATGAGTCAGATTTCCCATTATTTTGGGGCAAAAAAGAGAGAAATTCCCTTTGTTTTGTGGGAAAAAGACAGAAATTCCACTTATTTAGCGGCAAAAAGTCAGAAATTCCCCTTATTTTTGAGCAAAAATGAAGAAATTTCATTTTTTACAGCAAAAAGGTATGCATTTCCATTATTTTCGGGCAAATGGCAGAAATTCCTTGTATTTTAGAGCAAAATTGCAGAAATTCCCCTAATTTTGGGGCAAAAGGCAGAAATTCCCTTTATTTTGGGGCAAAAATCAGAATCCCTTTATTTTGAAGCAAAATTCAAGAAATTTCCTTTATTTTGGGGCAAAATTTCAGGAATTTACCTTATTTTGGGGCAAAATTGCAGAAATTTCCCGTATTTGGGGCAAAATTGCAGAAATTTCACTTATTTTCAGAAAAAAGGCTAAAATTTCCTTTATTTTGGGGCAAAAAGGGAGAAATTCCCCTTATTTTGGGTGCAAAATGGCAGAAATTTCCCTTATTATGGGGAAAAATTGCAGAAATTTTCCTTATTTTAGGGCAAAATTGCAGAAATTTAACTTATTTCAGAGAAAAAAAGCAAAAATTTTTTCTTATTTTTGTGCAAAAAGCAGAAATTCCCATTATTTTGGGGCAAAAATGCAGAAATTCGACTTATTTTGTGGTAAATTTGAAGAAATTTCACATATTTCATGGCAAAAAGGCAGAAATTTCCTTTATTTTGAGGCAAAATTGCCGAAATTTTAATTATTTCATGGTAATAAGTCAAAAATTCCCCTTATTTTGGGGCAAAAAAGACAGAAATTCCCTTTGTTTTGGGGGAAAAAGACAGAAATTCCACTTATTTAGAGGCAAAAAGGCAGAAATTCCTTTATTTTGGAGCAAAAATGAAGAAATTTCCCTTTTTTATGGCAAAAAGTTATGCATTCCTCTTATTTTCGGGCAAAAAGACATAAATTCCCTGTATTTTGGAGCAAAATTGCAGAAATTCCCCTAATTTTGAGGCAAAAAGGCAGAAATTCCCAATATGTTGGGGCAAAAAGACAGAAATTCTCCTTATTTTGGGGCATAACTCAGACATTCCACTTATTTTGGGGCAAAATTCCAAAATTTCGCATATTTTGGAGCAAAATTGCAGAAGTTTCTCTTATTTTGGGGCTAAATTGCAGAAATTTCACTCATTTCAGGGAAAAAAGGCAGAAATTTTCCTTATTTTAAGGCAAAAATGCAGAAATTCTTAATATTTTGTGGCAAAAATGCAGAAATTCCCCTTTTTTTGAGGTAAAAAGGCTGAAATTCTGTTTATTTTTGGGTAAAAAAGCAGAAATTTCACTTATTTTGAGGTAAAAATGCAGAAATTTCTCTTATTTTGGGGAAAAATGAAGAAATTTCTCTTTTTTGTGGCAAAAGGTATACATTCCCCTTACTTTCGGGATACAAAGCAGAAATTCCCCATATTTTGAAAAAAAATTGCAGAAATTCTCCTAATTTTTGGGCAAAAAGACAGAAATTCTCCTTATTTTGGAGCAAAAAGACAGAAAATCTTCTTTTTTTCAGGAGCAAATTGTCAGAAATTTCCATTATTTTGGGGCAAAATTGCAGATATTTCCTTTACATTGGGGCAAAATTGCAGAAATTTCATTTATTTTAGGGTAATAAGTAAGAAATTCCTCTTATTTTGGGGCAAAAAAGACAAAAATTCTCTTTGTTTTGGGAGAAAAAGACCGAAATTCCACTTATTTAGAGGCAAAAAAGCAGAAATTACCGTTATTTTTGAGCAAAAATAAAGAAATTTTCCATTTTTACTGCAAAAAGTAATGCATTACCCTTATTTTCGGGCAAAAAGACAGAAATTCTCCGTATTTTGGAGCAAAATTGCAGAAATTCCCCTAATTGTGGGGTACAAAGGCAGAAATTCCCTATATATTGGGGCAAAAACACAGAAATTCTTCTTATTTTAAGGCAAAACTCAGAAATTCCACTTATTTTGGGGCAAAATTCCAGAAATTTCCCTTATTTTGGGGCAAAATTGCAGAAATTTCCTTTAATTTGGGGCAAAATTGCAGAAATTTCACTTATTTCAGAGAAAAAAAAAAACAAAAATTTTTCTTATTTTGGGACAAAAAGGCAGAAATTCCCATTATTTTAGGGCAAAAAAGCAGAAATTCACCTTATTTTGGGGGTAAAATTGCAGAAATTTCACATATTTCAGGGCAAAAAGGCAGAAATTTCTTTTATTTTGGGGCAAAATTGTAGAAATTTCACTTATTTTGGGGCAAAATTGCAGAAATTTCACTTATTTCAGGGAAAAAAGGCAGAAATTTTCCTTAATTTGGGGCAAAAATGCAGAAATTCTTAATATTTTGTGGCAAAAATGCAGAAATTCCCTCTTATTTTGAGGTAAAAACGATGAAATTCCCCTTATTTGGGGGCAAAAAGGCAGAAATTTCCCTTATTTTGGGGCAAAAAGACAGTAATTCTTCTTATTTTGTGGCAAAATGGCAGAAATTTCTTTTATTTTGGGGCAAAATTGCAGAAATATCACTTATTTCAGGGCATAATTCAAAAATTCCTATTATTTTGGGGCAAAAAGACAGAAATTCCATTTATTTTTGGGTAAAAAGGGAGAAATTCAATTATTTTGAGGTAAAAAGCAGAAATTCCTTTTATTTTAGGGCAAAAATGAAGAAATTTCCCTTTTTTGTGGCAAAAGGTATACATTCCCCTTACTTTCGGGATAAAAAGCAAAAATTCCCCATATTTTGAAGCAAAATTGCAGAAATTTTCATAATTTTCGGGCAAAAAAGCAGAAATTCTCCTTATTTTGGGGCAAAAAGACAGAAAATCTCCTTTTTTCGGGAGCAAACAGTCAGAAATTCCTCTTATTTTGGGGCAAAATTGCAGAAATTTCCTTTACACTGTGGCAAAATTGCAGAAATTTCCCTTATTTTGGGGCAAAATTGCAGAAATTTCACTTATTTCAGGGTAATAAGTCAGAATTTTCCCTTATTTTGGGACAAAAAAGACAGAAATTCCCTTTGTTTTGGGAGAAAAAGACAGAAATTCCACATAGTTAGAGGCAAAAATTCAGAAATTCTTCTTATTTTGGAGCAAAATTGCAGAATTCCCAAATTTTGGGGCAAAAGGCATAAATTCCCGTTATTTTGGGGCAAAAATCTGAAATTCTCCTTATTTTGGGGCAAAAATAAAGAAATTTCCTTTATTTTGGGGCAAAATTGCAGGAATTTACCTTATTTTGGTGCAAAATTGCACAAATTTCCCTTATTTGGTGCAAAATTGCAGAAAATTCAGATATTTTCAAGTAAAAAGGGTGAAATTTTCTTTATTTTGGGGCAAAAAGGAAGACATTCCCCTTATTTTTGGGCAAAATTGCAGAAATTTCCCTTGTTATGGGAAAAAATTGCAGAAATTTCCCTTATTTTAGGGCAAAATTGCAGAAATTTCACTTATTTCGGAGAAATAAAGCAAAAATGTTTTTTATTTTGAAGCAAAAAGACAGAAATTTCCATTATTTTAGGGCAAAAAGGCAGAAATTCACCTTATTTTGGGGTAAAATTGCAGAAATTTCACATATTTCAGGGCAAAAAGGCAGAAATTTCCCTTATTTTGGGGCAAAATTGCAGAAATTTCACTTATTTCAGGGTAATAAGTCAGAAATTCCCCTTGTTTTGGGGCAAAAAAGACAGAAATTCCACATATTTAGAGGCAAAAGGGCAGAAATTCCCCTTATTTTGGAGCAAAAATTAAGAAATTTCCCTTTTTTATGGCAAAAAGTTATGCATTTCCCTTATTTTTGGGAAAAAGGCAGAAATTCCCCGTAATTTGGAGCAAAATTGCAGAAATTCCCCTAATTGTGGGGCAAAAAGGTAGAAATTCACTGTATGTTGGGGCAAAAAGTCAGAAATTCTTCTTATTTTGGGGCAAAACTCAGAAATTCCACTTTTTTTAGGGCAAAATTCCAGAAATTTCCCTTATTTTGGGCCAAAATTGCAGAAATTTTACTTATTTTGGGGCAAAATTGCAGAAATTTCACTTATTTCAGGGAAAAAAGGCAGAAATTTTCCTTATTTTGGGGCAAAAAAACAGAAATTCCTAATATTTTGTGGCAAAAATGCAGAAATTCCTCTTATTTTGAGGTAAAAAGGCTGAATTCCCCTTATTTGGGGGTAAAAAGGCAGAAATTTCCCTTATTTTGGGGTATAATTGCAGAAATTTCACTTATTTCAGTGTTTATAAGTCAGAAATTCCCCTTATTTTGGGGCAAAATAGAGAGAAATTCCATTTGTTTTGTGAGAAAAAGACAGAAATTCCACTTATTTAGAGGCAAAAAGGCAGAAATTCCATTTATTTTGGAGCAAAAATGAAGAAATTTCATTTTTTTGGCAAAAAGGTATGCATTCCCATTATTGTCGGGCAAAAAGGCAGAAATTCCCCGTATTTTGGAGCAAAATTGCAGAAATTCCCCTAATTTCGGGGCAAAAGGCAGAAATTCCCTTTATTTTGGGGCAAAAATCAGAAAATCCCTCTATTTTGGGGCAAAATTCAAGAAATTTCCTTTATTTTGGGCCAAAATACTGGAATTTACCTTATTTTGGAGCAAAATTGCAGAAATTTCCCTTATTTGGGGCAAAATTGCCGAAATTTCCCTTATTTTGGGCGAAAATTGCAGAAATTTCACTTATTTCAGTGTAATAAGTCAGAAATTCCCCTTATTTTGAGGCAAAAAAGAAAGAAATTCCCTTTGTTTTGAGGGGAAAAGAGAAATTTCACTTAGTTAGAGGCAAAAATGCAGAAATTCCCCTTATTTTGGAGCAAAAATGAAGAAATTTTCCGTTTCATGGCAAAAAGATATGCATTTCCATTATTTTCGGGCAAAAAAGCAGAAATTCCCCGTATTTTGGAGCAAAATTGCAGAAATTCCCAAATTTTGGGGCATAAGGCAGAAATTCCCCTTATTTTGGGGCAAAATTCAAAAATTTCCTTTATTTTGGCGCAAAATTGCAAGAATTTATCTTATTTTGGGGCAAAATTGCAGAAATTTCCTTTATTTGGGGCAAAATTGCAGAAAATTCACTTATTTTCAGGTAAAAAAGCTGAAATTTCCTCTATTTTGAGACAAAAAGGGAGAAATTCCCCTTATTTTGGGGCAAAATTGCAGAAATTTCCCTTGTTATGGGAAAAATTGCAGAAATTTCCCTTATTTTAGGGCAAAATTGCAAAAATTTCACTTATTTCTGAGAAAGAAAGCAAAAACTGTTTCTTATTTTGGGGCAAAAACGCAGAAATTCCCATTATTTTAGGGCAAAAAGGCAGAAATTCACCTTATTTAGGGGTAAAATTGCAGAAATTTCACATATTTCAGGGCAAAAAGGAAGAAATTTCCCTTATTTTGGGACAAAATTGCAGTAATTTCACATATTTCAGGGCAAAAAAGCAGAAATTTCCCTTATTTTGGGGCAAAAATACAGAAATTCCCGTTGTTTTGGGGGGAAAAGACAGAAATTCCACTTATTTAGAGGCAAAAATGCAGAAATTCCCCTTATTTTGGAGCAAAAATGAAGAAATTTCCCTTTTTTGTGGCAAAAAGTTATGCATTTCTCTTATTTTTGAGAAAAAAGGCAGGAATTCCTCAAATTTTGGAGCAAAATTGCAGAAATTCCCCTAATTGTGGGGCAACAAGGCAGAAATTCCCTATATGTTGGGGTAAAAAGACAGAAATTCTGCTTATTTTTGGGCAAAACTCAGAAATTCCACTTCTTTTGGGGCATAATTCCAGAAATTTCCCTTATTTTGACGAAAAATTGCAGAAATTTCACTTATTTTGGGGCAAAATTGCAGAAATTTCACTTATTTGAGGCAAAAGATGCAGAAATTTTCCTTATTTTTGGGCAAAAAACCAGAAATTCCTAATATTTTGTGGCAAAAATGCAGAAATTCCTTTTATTTTGAGGTAAAAAGGCTGAATTCCCCTTATTTGGGGGCAAAAAGGCAGAAATTTCCCTTATTTTGGGGCAAAATTGCAGAAATTTCACTTATTTCAGGGTAATGAGTCAGAAATTCCCCTTATTTTGGGGCAAAAAAGACAGAAATTCCCTTTGTTTTGGGGGAAAAAGACAGAAATTCCACTTATTTAGAGACAAAAAAGCAGAAATTCCCCTTATTTTGGAGCAAAAATGAAGAAATTTCATTTTTTATGGCAAAAAAGTATGCATTCCAATTATTTTCCGGAAAAAAGGCAGAAATTCCCTGTATTTTGGAGCAAAATTGCAGAAATTTCTCTAATTTTTGGGCCAAAGGCAGAAATTCCCTTTATTTTGGGGCAAAAATCAGAAAATCCCTTCATTATGGGGCAAAATTCAAAAAATTTCCTTAATTTTGGGGCAAAATTGAAGGAATTTACCTTATTGTGTGGAAAAATTGGAGAAATTTTCCTTATTTTAGGGCAAAATTGCAGAAATTTCACTTATTTCTGAAAAAAAAAATTTTTCTTATTTTGGGGCAAAAAGGCAGAAATTCGACTTATATTGGGTAAAATTTCAGAAATTTCACATATTTCAGGGCAAAAATGCAGAAATTTCCCTTATTTTTGGGCAAAATTGCAGAACTTTCACTTATTTCATGGTAATAAGTAAGAAATTCCCCTTATTTTGGGGCAAAAACACAGAAAATCCCTTTGTTTTGGGGGAAAAAGACAGAAATTCCACTTATTTAGAGGCAAAAAGGCAGAAATTCCCCTTATTTTGGAGCAAAAATGAAGAAATTTCCCTTTTTTATGGCAAAAAGTTATGCATTCCCCTTATTTTCGGGCAAAAAGGCAGAAATTCTCTGTATTTTGGAGCAAAATTGCAGAAATTCCTATAATTGTGGGGTAAAAAGGCAGAAATTTTCAATATGTTGGGGCAAAAAGACAGAAATTCTCCTTATTTTGAGGAATAACTCAGAAATTCCACATATTTTGGTGCAAAATTCCAAAATTTCGCTTATTTTGGGGCAAAATTGCAGAAATTTCACTTATTTTGGGGCAAAATTGCAGAAATTTCACTTATTTTAGGGAAAAAAGGCAGAAATTTTTTTTTATTTTGGGGCAAAAATGCAGAAATTCTTAATATTTTGTGGCAAAAACGCAGAAATTCCCCTTATTTTGTGGTAAAAAGGATGAAATTCCTTTTATTTGGGGGCAAAAAGGCAAAAATTTCCCTTATTTTGGGGCAAAAAGACAGAAATTCCGTTTATTTTTGGGTAAAAAGGCAGAAATTTCACTTATTTTGGGGTAAAAGGCAGAAATTCCTCTTATTTTGGGGCAAAAATGAAGAAATTTCTCCTTTTTGTGGCAAAAGGTATACATTCCCCTTACTTTCGGGATAAAAAGCAGAAATTCCCCGTATTTTGAAGCAAAATTGCAGAAATTCTCCTAATTTTCGGGCAAAAAGACAGAAATTCTCCTTATTTTGTGTCAAAAACACAGAAAATCTTCTTTTTTCGGGATCAAACTGTCAGAAATTCCCCTTATTTTTGGGGCAAAATTGCAGAAATTTCCTTTATTTTGGGGCAAAATTGCAGGAATTTACCTTATTTTGGGGCAAAATTGCAGAAATTTCACTTATTTCAGGGTAATAAGTCAGAAATTCCCCTTATTTTGGGGCAAAAAAGAAAGAAATTCCCTTTGTTTTGGGGGGAAAAGACAGAAATTCCACTTATTTAGAGGCAAAAAGGCAGAAATTCCCCTTATTTAGGAGCAAAAATGAAGAAATTTCTCTTTTTATGGCAAAAAGGTATGCATTCCCATTATTTTCAGGCAAAAAGGCAGAAATTCCCCGTATTTTGGAGCAAAATTGCAGAAATTCCCCTAATTTTGGGACAAAAAGAAGAAATTCCCTTTATTTTAGGGCAAAAATCAGAAATTCCCCATATTTTGGGGGAAATTCTAGAAATTTCCATTTTTTGGGGGCAAAATTAAAGGAATTTACCTTATTTTGGGGCAAAATTGCAGAAATTTCCCTTATCTGGGGCAAAATTGCAGAAATTTCACTTATTTTCAGGTAAAAAGGCTGAAATTTCCTATATTTTGGGGCAAAAAGAAATTCCCTTTATTTTGGGGCAAAATTGCAAACATTTCCCTTATTATAGAAAAAAATTGCTGAAATTTCCCTTATTTTAGGGCAAAATTGAAGAAATTTCACTTATTTCAGAGAAAAAAAGCAAAAATTTTTCTTATTTTGGGGCAAAAAGGCAGAAATTCCCATAATTTTAGAAAAAAAGGCAGAAATTCATCGTATTTTAAGGTAAAATTGCAGAAATTTCACATATTTTAGGGCAAAAAGGCAAAAATTTCCCTTATTTTGGGGCAAAATTGCAGAAATTTCCCTTATCTGGGGCAAAATTGCAGAAATTTCACTTATTTTCAGGTAAAAAGGCTGAAATTTCCTATATTTTGGGGCAAAAAGAAAGAAATTCCCTTTATTTTGGGGCAAAATTGCAAACATTTCCCTTATTATAGAAAAAAATTGCAGAAATTTCCCTTATTTTAGGGCAAAATTGAAGAAATTTCACTTATTTCAGAGAAAAAAAGCAAAAATTTTTCTTATTTTGGGGCAAAAAGGCAGAAATTCCCATAATTTTAGAAAAAAAGGCAGAAATTCATCGTATTTTAAGGTAAAATTGCAGAAATTTCACATATTTTAGGGCAAAAAGGCAAAAATTTCCCTTATTTTGGGGCAAAATTGCAGAAATTTCACTTATTTTAGGGTAATAAGTCAAAATTCCCCTCATTTTGGGGCAAAAAAGACAGGAATTCCCTTTGTTTGAGGGAAAAACACAGAATTTCCATTTATTTAGAGGCAAAAAGGAAGAAATTCTCCTTATTTTGGAGCAAAAATGAAGAAATTCCCCTAATTGTGGGGCAAAAGGGCAGAATTTCCCTATATGTTGGGGCAAATAGACAGAAATTCTCCTTATTTTGGGGCAAAACTAAGAAATTCCACTTATTTGGAAGAAAAATTCCATAAATTTCCTTAATTTTGGGGCAAAATTGCAAAAATTTCACTTATTTTGGGGCAAAATTGCAGAAATTTCACTTATTTCTGATAAAAAAAAGCAAAAATTTTTTTCATTTTTGGTGCAAAAGGCAGAAATTCCCATTATTTTGGGGCAAAAAAGCAGAAATTCACCTTATTTTGGGGTAAAATTGCAGAAATTTCACATATTACAGGGAAAAAAGCAGCAATTTCCTTTATTTTGGGGCAAAATTGGAGAAATTTCACTTATTTCAGGGAAAAAAGGCAGAAAATTTCCTTATTTTAGGGTAAAAATGCATAAATTCTTAATATTTTGTGGCAAAAATGCAGAAATTCCCCTTATTTTGAGGTAAAAAGGCTGAAATTCCCCTTATTTGGGGGCAAAAAGGCAGAAATTTCCTTTATTTTGGGGCAAAAAGACAGTAATTCCCCTTATTTTGTGGCAAAAACGCAGAAATTTCTTTTATTTTGGGGCAAAATTGCAGAAATATCACTTATTTCGAGGAATAATTCAAAAATTCCATTTATTTTGGGGCAAAAAGACAGAAATTCTCCATATTTTGGGACAAAACTCAGAAATTCCACTTATTTTGGGGCAAAATTCCAGAAATTTCCCTTATTTTGGGGCAAAATTGCAGAAATATCACTTATTTTGTCGCAAAATTGCAGAAATTTCACTTATTTCAGGAAAAAAGGCAGAAATTTTCTTTATTTTGAGGCAAAAATGCAGAAATTCTTAAAATTTTGTGGCAAAAATGCAGAAATTCCCCTTATTTTGAGGAAAAAGGGCGAAATTCTTATTATTAGGGGGCAAAAAGGCAGAAATTTCCCTTATTTTGGGGCAAAAAGATAAAAATTCCCCTTATTTTGTGGCAAAAAGGCAGAAATTTCTTTTATTTTGGGGCAAAATTGCAGAAATTTCACTTATTTTAGGGCATTATTCAAAAATTCCTTTAATTTTGGGGCAAAAAGACAGAAATTTCATTTATTTTTGGGTATTAAGGCAGAAATTTCCCTTATTTTGATGTAAAAAGGCAGAAATTCCTCTCATTTTGGGGCAAAAATGAAGAAATTTTCCTTTTTTGTATTAAAAGGTATACATTCCCCTTACTTTCGGGATAAAAAGCAGAAATTCCCCGTATTTTGAAGCAAAATTTCAGAAATTCTCATAATTTTCGGGTAAAAAGGCAGAAATTCCCCTAATTTTGGGGCATAAGAAGAAATTCCCTTTATTTTGACACAAAAATCAGAAATTCCCCATCTTTTGGAGCAAAATTCAAGAAATTTCCTTTATTTTGGGGCAAAATTGCAGGAATTTACCTTATTTTGGGGCAAAATTGCAGAAATTTCCATTATTTGGGGCAAAATTGCAAAAATTTCACTTATTTTCAGGTAAGGCTGAAATTTCCTTTTTTTTCGGGCAAAAAGGGAGAAATTCCCCTTATTTTGGGGCAAAATTGCAGAAATTTCCCTTATTATGGGAAATATTGCAGAAATTTTCTTAATTTAAGGCAAAATTGCAGAAATTTCACTTATTTCAGAGAAAAAAAAGCAAAAATTTTTCTTATTTTGGGGCAAAAAGGCAGAAATTCTTATTATTTTGGGGCAAAAAGGCAGAAATTCACCTTATTTTGGGGTAAAATTGCAGAAATTTTAAATATTTCAGGGAAAAAGGCAGAAATTTCCCTTATTTTGGGGCAAAAAAGACAGAAACTCCCTTTGTTTTGGGCAAAAAAAGACAGAAATTCCACGTATTTAGAGGCAAAAATGCAGAAATTCCCTTTGTTTGGAGCAAAAATGAAGAAATTTCCCTTTTTTAAGGAAAAAAGTTATGCATTCCCCTTATTTTCGGGCAAAAAGGCAGAAATTTTCCGTATTTTGGAGCAAAATTGCTAAAATTCCCCTAATTGTGGGGTAAAAATGCAGAAATTCCCTATATGTTGGGGCACAAAGACAGAAATTCTCCTTATTATGGGGCAAAACTCAGAAATTCCCCTAATTTGGGGCAAAATTCCAGAAATTTCCCTTTTTGGGGCAAAATTGCAGAAATTTCACTTATTTTGGGGCAAAATTGCAGAAATTTGACTTATTTCAGGAAAAAAAGACAGAAATTTTCCTTATTTAGGGGAAAAAAGGCAGAAATTCCTAATATTTTGTGGCAAAAATGCAGAAATTGCCCTTATTTTGAGGTGAAAAGTTTGAAATTCCTTTTATTTGGGGGCAAAACGTAGAAATTTTCCTTATTTTGGGACAAAATTGCAGAAATTTCACTTATTTCCAGATAATAAGTCAGAAAATTTCCTTATTTTGGGGCAAAAAATACAGAAAATCCCTTTGTTTTGGAGGAAAAAGACAGAAATTCCACTTATTTAGAGGCAAAAAAGCAGAAATTCCCCTTATTTTGGAGCAAAAATGAAGAAATTTCCCTTTTTTAAGGCAAAAAGGTATGCATTCTTTTTATTTACAGGCAAAATGGCAGAAATTTCCCGTATTTTGGAGCAAAAGTGCAGAAATTCCATTAATTGTGGGGAAAAAATGCAAAAATTCCTTATATGTTGGGGAAAAAGACAGAAATTCTCCTTATTTTGCGGCAAAACTCAGAAATTCCACTTATTTTGGGGCAAAATTCCAGAAATTTCCCTTATTCTTGGGCAAAATTGCAGAAATTTCCCTTATTTTGGGGCAAAAAGCAGAAATTCTCCTTATTTTGAGGTAAAAAGGCTGAAATTCCCTTTATTTGGGGGCAAAAAGGCAGAAATTTCTCTTATTTTGGGGCAAAATTGCAGAAATTTCCCTTATTCTTGGGCAAAATTGCAGAAATTTCCCTTATTTTGGGACAAAATTGCAGAAATTTCACTTATTTCAATGAAAAAAGGCAGAAATTTCCTTTATTTTGGGGCAAAAAGCAGAAATACTCCTTATTTTGAGGTAAAAAGGCTGAAATTCCCTTTATTTGGGGGCAAAAAGCAGAAATTTCCCTTATTTTGGGGCAAAATTGCAGAAATTTCACTTATTTCAGGGTAATAAGTCAGAAATTCCCCTTATTTTGGGGCAAAAAAACCCCAGAAATTCCCTTTTTTTTGCGGAAATGACAGAAATTCCACTTATTTAGAGGAAAAAGGCAGAAATTTCCCTTATTTTGGAGCAAAAATGAAGAAATTTACCTTTTTATGGCAAAAAGGTATGCATTCCCATTATTTTTGGGCAAAAAGGCAGAAATTCCCTGTATTTTGGAGCAAAATTGCAGAAATTCCCCTAATTTTGGGGCAAAAGCCAGAAATTCCCTTTATTTGGGGGCAAAAATCAGAAATTCCCGTTATTTTGGGGCAAAATTCCAGAAATTTTCTTTATTTTGGGGCAAAATTGCAGGAATTTACCTTATTTTGGGGCAAAATTGCAGAAATTTTCTTTATTTGGGGCAAAATTGCAGAAATTTCACTTATTTTCTGGTAAAAAGGCTGAAACTTCCTTTATTTTGGGGCAAAAAGAGAGAAATTCCCCTTATTTTGGGGCAAAATTGCAGAAATTTCCTTTATTATGCGATAAAATTGCAGAAATTCCACTTATTTTAGGGCAAAATTGCAGAAATTTCACTTATTTCAGAGAAAAAAAGCAAAAATTTTTCTTATTTTGGGCCAAAAAGGCAGAAATTCCCATTATTTTGGGACAAAAAGGCAGAAATTCACCTTATTTTGGGATAAAAATGCAGAAATTTCACATATTTCAGGGCAAAAAGGCAGAAATTTCCCTTATTTTGGGGCAAAATTGCAGAAATTTCACTTATTTCAGGGTAATAAGTCAGAAATTCCCCTTATTTTGGGTCAAAAAAGACAGAAATTCCCTTTGTTTTGGGGGAAATGACAGAAATTCCACTTATTAGAGGCAAAAAGGCAGAAATTCCCCTTATTTTGGAGCAAAAATGAAGAAATTTCCCTTTTTTATGGCAACAAGTTATGCATTCCCCTTATTTTCGGGCAAAAAGACAGAAATTCCCCGTATTTTGGAGCAAAATTGCAGAAATTCCCCTAATTGTGGGGCAAAAAGGCAGAAATTCCCTATATGTTGGGGGAAAAAAACAAAAATTCTCCTTATTTTAGGGCAAAACTCACAAATTCTAAAATTTAGTTCAAAATTCCAGAAATTTCCCTCTTTTTTGGGGCAAAATTGCAGAAATTTCACTCATTTTGGGGCAAAATTGCAGAAATTTCACTTATTTCAGGGAAAAAAGCAGAAATTTTTCTTATTTTGGGGCAAAAAGGAAGAAATTCCTAATATTTTGTGCCAAAATCCAAAAATTCCCTTTATTTTGAGGTAAAAATGCTAAAATTCCATTTATTTAGGGGCCAAAAGCAGAAATTTCCCTTATTTTTGGGCAAAATTGCAGAAATTTCACTTATTTCAGGGTAATGAGTCAGAAATTCCTCTTATTTTGGGGCAAAAAATAGAGAAATTCCCTTTGTTTTGGGGGAAATGACAGAAATTCCACTTATTTAGAGGCAAAAAGGCAGAAATTTCCCTTATTTTGGAGCAAAAATGAAGAAATTTACCTTTTTATTGCAAAAAGGTATAAAAGACAGAAATTCTTTTTTTTTGGAGGAAAAATACAGAAATTCCACTTATTTAGAGGCAAAAAGGCAGAAATTCCCCTTATTTTGGAGCAAAAATAAAGAAATTTTCCATTTTTATGGCAAAAAGTTATGCATTCCCTTTATTTTCAGGCAAAAAGACAGAAATTCCTCGTATTTTGGAGCAAAATTGCAGAAATTCCCCTAATTGTGGGGCAAAAAGGCAGAAATTCCTTATATGTTATGGCAAAAAGACAGAAATTCTCCTTATTTTGGGGCAAAACTCAGAAATTTCATTTATTTTGGGGCAAAATACAAGAAATTTAACTTATTTTGGGGCAAAATTGCAGAAATTTCACTTATTTTGGGGCAAAATTGCAGAAATTT
>NW_027667140.1:0-12000 GCF_963924665.1 Micromys minutus
CAATTTTGCCCCAAAATATGTGAAATTTCTGCAATTTTGCCCCAAAATAATGAAAATTTTTGCAATTTAGCCACAAAATAAGTGAAATGTCTGAGTTTTGCCCCAAAATAAGAGGAATTTCTGTTTTTGCCCCAACATATAGGGAATTTCTGCCTTTTTGCCCCACAATTAGGGAAATATCTGCAATTTTGCTCCAAAATATGGGGATTTTCTGCCTTATTGCCCGAAAATAAGAAGAATGCATATCTTTTTGCCATAAAAAAGGGAAATTTCTTCATTTTTGCTCCAAAATAAGGGGAATTTCTGCTTTTTTGGCTCTAAATATGTGGAATTTCTGTTTTTTTCCCCCAAAACAAAAGGAATTTCTGTGTTTTTTGCCCCAAAATAAAAAAAATTTCTGACTTATTACCCTGAAATAAGTGATATTTCTGCAATTTTGCCCCAAAATGAGGAAAATTTCTACCTTTTTGCCCCCAAATAAGGGGAATTTCAGCCTTTTTATGTCAAAATAATAGGAATATCCGCATTTTAGCCCCAAAATATGGGAAATTTCTGCCTTTTTGCCCCAAAATAAGAACAATTTCTGCAATTTTGTACCAAAATAAAAGAAATTTCTGCCTTTTTGCCCCAAAATAAGAAAATTTCTGCTTTTTTCAGAAATAAGTGAAATTTCTGCAATTTTGCCCTAAAATAAGTGAAATTTCTGAGTTTTGCCCCAAAATAAGGAGAATTTCTGTCTTTTTGCCCCAACATATAGGGAATTTCTGCCTTTTTGGCCCACAATTAGGGGGATTTCTGCAATTTTGCTCCAAAAAACGGTGAATTTTTGTCTTTTTGCCCGAAAATAAGAAGAATGCATACCTTTTTGCCATAGAAAAGGGAAATTTCTTCATTTTTGCTCCGAAATAAGGGGAATTTCTGCTTTTTGCCTCTAAATAAGTGGAATTTCTGTCTTTTTTTCCCAAAACAAAGGGAATTTCGGTCTTTTTGCACCAAAATAAAGATAATTTCTGACTTATTATTCTGAAATAAGTGAAATTTCTGCAATTTTGCCCCAAAATAAGGGAAATTTCTGCATTCTTTGCCCCCAAATAAGGGGAATTTCAGCCTTTTTACCTCAAAATAAGGGGAATTTCTGCATTTTTGCCCCAAAATATGGGAAATGTCTGCCTTTTTGACCCAAAATAAGGAAAATTTCTGCAATTTTGTACCAAAATAAAAGAAATATCTGCCCTTTTGCCCCAAAATTAGAAAATTTCTGCTTTTTTTTCGGAAATAAGTGAAATTTCTGCAATTTTGCCCCAAAATAATTGAAATTTCTAAGTTTTGCCCCAAAATAAGGGAAATTTCTGCCTTTTTGCCCCCAAATAAGAGGAAGTTCAGCATTTTTACCTGAAAATAAGGGGAATTTCTGCATTTTTGTCCCAAAATATGAGAAATTCCTGCCTTTTTCCCAAAATAAGAAAAATTTCTGCAATTTTGTACCAAAAGAAAAGAAATTTCTGCCTTTTTGCCCCAAAATAAGAAAATTTCTGCTTTTTTTCTGAAATAAGTGAAATTTCTGCAATTTTGCCCCAAAATAAGTAAAATTTCTGAGTTTTGTTCCAAAATAAAGAGAATTTCTGTCTTTTTGCCCCATTCTTTGGGAATTTCTGTCTTTTTGCCCCACAATTAAAGACATTTCTGCAATTTTGCTTTAAAACAGGGGGAATTTCTGCCTTTTTGCCCGAAAACAAGAAGAATGCATACCTTTTTGCCATAAAAAAAGGAAATTTCTTAATTTTTGCTCCAAAATAAGAGGAATTTCTGCTTTTTTGCCTCTTAATAAGTGGAATTTCTGTCTTTTTTCCCCAAAACAAAGGGAATTTCTGTATTTTTTGCCCCAAAATACGGAAAATTTCTGACTTATTACCCTGACGTAAATGAAATTTCTGTAATTTTGCCCCAAAATGAGGGAAATTTCTGCCTTTTTGCCCCCAAATAAGGAAAATATCAGCCTTTTTACCTCAAAATAAGGGAAATTTCTGCATTTTTGCCCCAAAATATGGGAAATTTCTGCCTTTTTGCTCCAAAATAAGAACAAATTCTGCAATTTTGTACAAAAATAAAAGAAATTTCTGACTTTTTGCCCCAAAAAGAAAATTTTTGCTTTTTTTCTGAAATAAGTGAAATTTCTGCAGTTTTGCCCCAAAATAAGGGAAATTTCTGCATTTTTTGCCCCCAAATAAGGGAAATTTCAGACTTTTTACCTCAAAATAAGGGGAATTTCTGCATTTTTGCCCCAAAATATGGGAAATGTCTGCTTTTTTGCCCCAAAATAAAGAAAATTTCTGCAATTTTGTACCAAAATAAAAGAAATATCTGCCTTTTTGCCCCAAAATTAGAAAATTTCTGCTTTTTTTTGGAAATAAGTGAAATTTCTGCAATTTTGCCCCAAAATAATTGAAATTTCTAAGTTTTGCCCCAAAATAAGGGAAATTTCTGCTTTTTTGCCCCCAAATAAGGGGAAGTTCAGCATTTTTACCTTAAAAGAAAGGGAATTTCTGCATTTTTGCCCCAAATTATGAGAAATTTCTGCCTTTTTCCCAAAATAAGAAAAATTTCTGCAATTTTGCACCAAAATAAGGGAAATTTCTGCCTTTTTGCCCCAAAATAAATGAAATTTCTGCTTTTTTTCTGAAATAAGTGAAATTTCTGCAATTTTGCCCCAAAATAAGTCAAAATTCTGAGTTTTCCCCCAAAATAAGAAGAATTTCTGTCTTTTTGCCCCACAATTAGGGGAATTTCTGCAATTGTGCTCCAAAATACGAGGAATTTCTGCCTTTTTGCCCGAAAACAAGAAGAATGCATACCTTTTTGCCATAAAAAAGGAAAATTTCTTCATTTTTGCTCCAAAATAAGGGGACTTTCTGCTCTTTTGCCTCTTAAGTGGAATTTCTGTCTTTTTCCCCCAAAACAAAGGGAATTTCCATCTTTTTTGCCCCAAAATTAAGAAAATTTCTGACTTATTACCCTGAAGTAAGTGAAATTTCTGCAATTTTGCCCCAAAATAAGGGAAATTTATGCCTTTTTGCCCCCAAATAAGGGGAATTTCAGCATTTTTACCTCAAAATAAGGGGAATTTCTGCATTCTTGCCACAAAATATTTGGTATTTCTGCCTTTTTGCTCCAAAATAAGGAAAACTTCTGCTTTTTTTCCTGAAATAAGTGAAATTTCTGCAATTTTGCCCCAAAATAAGTGAAATTTCTGCAATTTTGTCCCAAAATAAGTGAAATATCTGAAATTTGGCCCAAAATAAGGGAAATTTCTGGAATTTTGCCCCAAAATAATTGAAATTTCTGAGTTTTGCCCCAAAATAAGGGGAATTTCTGCCTTTTTGCCCCCAAATAATAGGAATTTCAGCATTTTTACCTCAAAATAAGGGGAATTTCTGCATTTTTGCCCCAAAATATGGGAAATGTCTGCCTTTTTGCCCCAAAATAAGAAAAATTTCTGCAATTTTGTACCAAAATAAAAGAAAGTTCTGCCTTTTTGCCCCAAAATAAGAAAATTTCTGCTTTTTTTCTGAAATAAGTGAAATTTCTGCAATTTTACCCCAAAATAAGTGAAATTTCTGAGTTTTGCCCCAAATAAGGAGAATTTTTGTATTTTGCCCCAACATATAGGGAATTTTTGCCTTTTTGCCCCACAATTAGGGGAATTTCTGCAATTTTGCTCCAAAATACGGGGAATTTCTGCCTTTTTGTCCGAAAATAAGAAGAATGCATACCTTTTTGCCATAAAAAAGGGAAATTTCTTCATTTGTGCTCCAAAATAAGGGGAATTTTGCTTTTTTGCTTCTAAATAAGTGGAATTTCTGTTTTTTCCCCCAAAACAAAGAAAATTTCTGTCTTTTTTGCCCCACAATAAGGAAAATTTCTGACTTATTACCCTGAAATAAGTGAAATTTCTGCAATTTTGCCCCTAAATAGGGGAAATTTCTGCCTTTTTGCCCCCAAATAAAGGGAATTTCAGCCTTTTTACCTCAAAATAAAGGGAATTTCTTCATTTTTGCCCCAAAATAAGGGAAATTTCTGCCTTTTTGCCCCAAAATAAAAAAATTTTCTGCAATTTTGTACCAAAATAAAAGAAATTTCTGCCTTTTTGCCCCAAAATAAGTGAAATTTCTGCTTTTTTTCTGAAATAAGTGAAATTTCTGCAATTTTGCTCCAAAATAAGTGAACATTCTGAGTTTTGTCCCAAAATAAGGAGAATTTCTGTATTTTTGCCTTAATATATAGGGAATTTCTGCCTTTTTGTCCTACAATTAAAGGAATTTCTGCAGTTTTGATCCAAAATACAGGGAATTTCTGCCTTTTTGCCCGAAAATAATCAAAATGCATACCTTTTTGCCATAAAAAGGGAAATTTCTTTATTTTTGCTCCAAAATAAGGGGAATTTCTGCTTTTTTGCCTCTAAATAAGTGTAATTTCTGTCTTTTTCCCCCAAAACAATGGGAATTTCTTTCTTTTTTGCCCCAAAATAAGGAATATTTCTGGCTTATTATCCTGAAATAAGTGAAATTTCTGCAATTTTGCCCCAAAATGAAGAAAATTTCTGCCTTTTTGCCCCCAAATAAGGGGAATTTCAGCCTTTTTACCACAAAATAAGGGGAATTTCTGCATTTTTGCCCTAAAATATGGGAAATTTCTGCGTTTTTGCCCCAAAATAAGAACAATTTCTGCAATTTTGTAACAAAATAAAAGAAATTTCTGACTTTTTGCCCCAAAAAAGAAAAGTTCTGCTTTTTTTTACTGACATAAGTGAAATTTCTGCAATTTTGCCCCAAAATAAGTGAAATTTCTGCAATTTTGCCCCAAAATAAGGGAAATTTCTGGAATTTTGCCCCAAAATAAGTGGAATTTCTGAGTTTTGCCCCAAAATAAGGAGAATTTCTGTCTTTTTGCTCTAACATATAGGGAATTTCTGCCTTTTTGCCCCACAATTAGGGGAATTTCTGCAATTTTGCTCCAAAAACGGGGAATTTCTGCCTTTTTGCCCGAAAACAAAAAGAATGTATACCTTTTTGCCATAAAAAAGGGAAATTTCTTCATTTTTGCTCCAAAATAAGGGGAATTTCTGCTTTTTTGCCTCTAATAAGTGGAATTTCTGTCTTTTCCCCCCAAAACAAAGTGAATTTCTGTCTTTTTTGCCCCAAAATAAGGAAAATTTCTGACTTATTACCCTGAAGTAAGTGAAATTTCTGCAATTTTGCCCCAAAATAAGGGAAATTTCTGCCTTTTTGCCCCCAAATAAGGGGAATTTCAGCCTTTTTACCTCAAAATAAAAGGAATTTATGCATTTTTGCCCCAAAATATGGGAAATTTCTGCCTTTTTGCCCCACAATAAGAACAATTTCTGCAATTTTGTACCAAAATAAAAGAAATTTTTGCCTTTTTGCCCCGAAATAAGAAAATTTCTTCTTTTTTTCTGAAATAAGTTAAATTTCTGCAATTTTGCCCTAAAATAACTGAAATTTCTGAGTTTTGCTCCAAAATAAAGAGAATTTCTGTCTTTTTGCCCCAACATATAGGGAATTTCTGCCTTTTTGCACCACAATTAGAGGAATTTCTGCAATTTTGCTCCAAAATACGGGGAATTTCTGCCTTTTTGCCCGAAAATAAGAAGAATGCATACCTTTTTGCTATAAAAAAGGAAAATTTGTTCATTTTTGCTCCAAAATAAGGGGAATTTCTGCTTTTTTGCCTCTAAATAAGTGGAATTTCTATCTTTTCCCCCCAAAACAAAGGAAATTTCTGTCTTTTTTGCCCCAAAATAAGAAAAATTTCTGACTTATTACCCTGAAATAAGTGAAATTTCTGCAATTTTGCACCAAAATAAGGGAAATTTCTGTCTTTTTGCCCCCAAATAAGGGGAATTTCAGCCATTTTACCTCAAAATAAGGGGAATTTCTGCATTTTTGCCCCAAAATATGGGAAATGTCTGCCTTTTTGCCCCAAAATAAGAAAAATTTCTGTAATTTTGTACCAAAATAAAAGAAATATCTGCCTTTTTGCCCCAAAATTATAAAATTTCTACTTTTTTTCGGAAATAAGTGAAATTTCTGCAATTTTGCCCCAAAATAATTGAAATTTCTAAGTTTTGCCCCAAAATAAGGGAAATTTCTGCCTTTTTGCCCCCAAATGAGGGGACGTTCAGCATTTTTACCTTAAAATAAGGGGAATTTCTGCATTTTTGCCACAAAATATGAGAAATTCCTTCCTTTTTCCCAAAATAAGAAAAATTTCTGCAATTTTGTACCAAAATAAAAGAAATTTCTTTTTTTTTGTCTCAAAATAAGTGAAATTTCTGCTTTTTTTTCTGAAATAAGTGAAATTTCTGCAATTTTGCCCCAAAATAAGTGAAGATTCTGAGTTTTGCCCCAAAATAACGGAAATTTCTGGAATTTTGCCCCAAAATAAGTGGAATTTCTTAGTTTTGCCCAAATTAAGGAGAATTTCTGTCTTTTTGAACCAACATATAGGGAATTTCTGTCTTTTTGCCCCACAATTAGGGGAATTTCTGCAATTGTGCTCCAAAATACCGGGAATTTCTGCCTTTTTGCCCGAAAACAAGAAGAATGCATACCTTTTTGCCATAAAAAAGGAAAATTTCTTCATTTTTGCTCCAAAATAAGGGGAATTTCTGCATTTTTGCCTCTTAATAAGTGGAATTTCTGTATTTTCCCCAAAACAAAGGGAATTTCCGTCTTTTTTGCCCAAAAATAAGGAAAATTTCTGACTTATTACCCTGAAGTAAGTGAAATTTCTGCAGTTTTGCCCCAAAATAAGGGAAATTTATGCCTTTTTGCTCCAAAATAAGGGGAATTTCAGCATTTTTACCTCAAAATAAGGGGAATTTCTGCATTTTTGCCACAAAATATTTGGTATTTCTGCCTTTTTGCTCCAAAATAAGGAATACTTCTGCCTTTTTTTCCTGAAATAAGTGAAATTTCTGCTATTTTGCTCCAAAATATGTGAAATTTCTGCAATTTTGTCTCAAAATAATTGAAATTTCTGCAATTTTGCCCAAAAATAAGGGAAATTTGTGGAATTTTGCCCCAAAACAAGTGGAATTTCTGAGTTTTGCCCCAAAATAAGGAGAATTTCTGTCTTTTTGCCCTAACATACAGGGTATTTCTGTTTTTTTGCCCCACAATTAGGGAAATTTCTGCAATTTTGCTTCAAAATACAGGGAATTTCTGCCTTTTTGCCCGAAAATAAGAAGAATGCATACCTTTTTGCCATAAAAAAGGGAAATTTCTTCATTTTTGCTCCAAAATAAGGGGAATTTCTTTTTTTGCCTCTAAATAAGTGGAATTTCTGTTTTTTCCCCCAAAACAAAGGGAATTTCTGTCTTTTTTGCCCCAAAATAAGGAAAATTTCTGACTTATTACCCTGAATAAGTAAAATTTCTGCAATTTTGCCCCTAAATAAGGGAAATTTCTGCCTTTTTGCCCCCAAATAAAGTGAATTTCAGCCTTTTTACCTCAAAATAAGGAAAATTTCTGCATTTTTGCCCCAAAATATGGGAAATTTCTGCCTTTTTGCGCCAAAATAAGAAAATTTCTGCTTTTTTTCTGAAATAAGTGAAATTTCTGCAATTTTGCCCCAAAATAAGTGAAAATTCTGAGTTTTGCCCCCACATAAGAGGAATTTCTGTATTTTTGCCCCAATATATAGGGAATTTCTGCCTTTTTGCCCCACAATTGAAGGAATTTCTGCAATTTTGCTCCAAAATACGGGGATTTTCTGCCTTTTTGCCCAAAAATAATAAGAATGCATATCTTTTTGCCATAAAAAAGGGAAATTTCTTCATTTTTGCTCCAAAATAAGGGGAATTTCTGCTTTTTTGGCTCTAAATAAGTGGAATTTCTGTTTTTTTCCCCCAAACAAAGGGAATTTCTGTCTTTTTTGCCCCAGAATAAGGAAAATTTCTGACTTATTACCCTGAAATAAGTGAAATTTCTGCAATTTTGCCCCAAAATGAGGAAATTTTCTGCCTTTTTGCCCCCAAATAAGGGGAATTTCAGCCTTTTTAACTCAAAATAATAGGAATTTCTGCATTTTTGTCCCAAAATATGGGAAATTTCTGCCTTTTTGCCCCAAAATAAGAACAATTTCTGCAATTTTGTACCAAAATAAAAGAAATTTCTGCCTTTTTGCCCCAAAATAAGAAAATTTCTGCTTTTATTCTGAAATAAGTGAAATTTCTGCCATTTTGCCGTAAAATAAGTGAAATTTCTGAGTTTTGACCCAAAATAAGGAGAATTTCTGTATTTTCGCCACAACATATAGGGAATTTCAGCCTTTTTGGCCCACAATTAAAGGGATTTCTGCAATTTTGCTCTAAGAAACGGGGAATTTCTGTCTTTTTGCCCGAAAATATGAAGAATGCATACCTTTTTGCCATAGAAAAGGGAAATTTCTTCATTTTTGCTCCAAAATAAGGGGAATTTCTGCTTTTTTGCCTCTAAATAAGTGGAATTTCTGTCTTTTTCCTCCAATACAAAGGGAATTCCTGTCTTTTTTGTCCCAAAATAAGAAAAATTTCTGACTTATTACCCTGAAATAAGTGAAATTTCTGCAATTTTGCCCCAAAATGAGGGAAATTTCTGCCTTTTTGCCCCCAAATAAGAAAATATCAGCATTTTTACCTCAAAATAAGGGAAATTTCTGCATTTTTGCCGCAAAATATGGGAAATTTCTGCCCTTTTGCCTCAAAATAAGAACAAATTCTGCAATTTTGTACCTAAATGAAAGAAATTTCTGACTTTTTGCCCCAAAAAAGTAAATTTCTGCTTTTTTTTCTGAAATAAGTGAAATTTCTGCAATTTTGCCCCAAAATATGTGAAATTTCTGCAATTTTGCCCCAAAATAAGGGAAATTTCTGAGTTTTGCCCCAAAATAAGGAGAATTTCTGTCTTTATGCCTCAACAAATAGGGAATTTCGGCCTTTTTGCCCCACAAGTAGGGGAATTTCTTCAATTTTGCTCCAAAATTCGGGGAATTTCTGCCATTTTGCCCGAAAACAAGAAGAATGCATACCTTTTTGCCATAAAAAAGAGAAATTTCTTCATTTTTGCTCCAAAATAAGGGGAATTTCTGCTTTTTTGCCTCTAAATAAGTGGAATTTCTGTTTTTTTCCCCCAAAACAAAGGGAATTTCTGTCTTTTTTGCCCCACAATAAGGAAAATTTCTGACTTATTACCCTGAAATAAGTGAAATTTCTGCAATTTTGCCCCAAAATGAGGGAAATTTCTGCCTTTTTGCCCCCAAATAAGAAAATATCAGCCTTTTTACCTCAAAATAAGGGAAATTTCTGCATTTTTGCCCCAAAATATGGGAAATTTCTGCCCTTTTGCCCCAAAATAAGAACAAATTCTGCAATTTTGTACCTAAATAAAAGAAATTTCTGAATTTTTGCCCCAAAAAAGATAATTTCTGCTTTTTTTCTGAAATACGTGAAATTTTTGTAATTTTGCCTTAAAATATGTGAAATTTCTGCAATTTTGCCCCAAAATAAGGGAAATTTCTGAGTTTTGCCCCCAAATAAGGAGAATTTCTGTCTTTTTGCCCCAACATATAGGGAATTTCGGCCTTTTTGCCCCACAATTAGGGGAATTTCTGCAATTTTGCTCCAAAATACGTGGATTTTCTGCCTTTTTGCCCGAAAATAAGAAGAATGCATATCTTTTTGTCATAAAAAAGGGAAATTTCTTCATTTTTGCTCCAAAATAAGGGGACTTTCTGCTCTTTTGCCTCTTAATAAGTGGAATTTCTGTCTTTTTCCCCCAAAACAAAGGGAATTTCCATCTTTTTTGCCTCAAAATAAGGAAAATTTCTGACTTATTACCCTGAAGTAAGTGAAATTTCTGCAATTTTGCCCCAAAATAAGGGAAATTTATGCCTTTTTACCCCCAAATAAGGGGAATTTCAGCATTTTTACCTCAAAATAAAAGGAACTTCTGCATTTTTGCCACAAAATATTTGGAATTTCTGCCTTTTTGCTCCAAAATAAGAAAAACTTCTGCCTTTTTTCCTGAAATAAGTGAGATTTCTGCAATTTTGCCCCAAAATAAGGGAAATTTCTGCATTTTTGCCTCCAAATAAAGGGAATTTCAGCATTTTTACCTCAAAATAAGGGGAATTTCTGCACTTTTGCCCTAAAATATGGGAAATTTCTGCCTTTTTGTCCCAAAATAAGAAAAATTTCTGCAATTTTGTATCAAAATAAAAAAATTTCTGCCTTTTTGCCCCAAAATAAGTGAAATTTCTGCTTTTTTTTTGAAATAAGTGAAATTTCTGCAATTTTGCCCCAAAATAAGTGAAAATTCTGAGTTTTGCCCCAAAATAAGAGAAATTTCGGGAATTTTGCCCCAAAATAAGTGGAATTTCTGAGTTTTGCCCCAAAAAAAGGAAAATTTCTGTCTTTTTGCCCCAACATATAGGGAATTTCTGCCTTTTTGCCCCACAATTAGGGGAATTTCTGCAATTGTGCTCCAAAATACGAGGAATTTCTGCCTTTTTGCCCGAAAACAAGAAGAATGCATACCTTTTTGCCATAAAAAAGGAAAATTTCTTCATTTTTGCTCCAAAGTATGGGGAATTTCTGCTTTTTTGCCTCTTAATAAGTCGAATTTATGTCTTTTTTCCCCAAAACAAAGAGAATTTCCATCTTTTTTGCCCCAAAATAATGAAAATTTCTGACTTATTACCCTGAAGTAAGTGGAATTTCTGCAATTTTGCCCCAAAATAAGGGAAATTTATGCCTTTTTGCCTCCAAATAAGGGGAATTTCAGCATTTTTACCTCAAAATAAGGGGAATTTCTGCATTTTTGCCACAAAATATTTGGAATTTCTGCCTTTTTGCTCCAAAATAAGGAAAACTTCTGCCTTTTTTCCTGAAATAAGTGAAATTTCTGCAATTTTGCCCCAAAATAAGTGAAATTTCTGCAATTTTGTCCCAAAATAAGTGAAATTTCTGAAATTTGGCCCAAAATAAGGGAAATTTCTGGAATTTTGCCCCAAAATAATTGAAATTTCTGAGTTTTGCCCCAAAATAAGGGGAATTTCTGCCTTTTTGCCCCCAAATAATAGGAATTTCAGCTTTTATACCACAAAATAAGGGGAATTTCTGCATTTTTGCCCCAAAATATGGGAAATTTCTGCGTTTTTGCCCCAAAATAAGAACAATTTCTGCAATTTTGTACCAAAATAAAAGAAATTTCTGACTTTTTGCCCCAAAAAAGAAAAGTTCTCCTTTTTTTTACTGACATAAGTGAAATTTCTGCAATTTTGCCCCAAAATAAGTGAAATTTCTGCAATTT
Organism: Micromys minutus; assembly: GCF_963924665.1. Lineage (NCBI taxonomy): Eukaryota > Metazoa > Chordata > Mammalia > Rodentia > Muridae > Micromys > Micromys minutus. The sequence goes on from NW_027667140.1 coordinate 11,370, forward strand.
TGCCCCAAAATAAGGGAAATTTCTGGAATTTTGCCTTAAAACAAGTGGAATTTCTGAGTTTTGCCCCAAAATAAAGAAAATTTCTGTCTTTTTGCCCTAACATACAGGGAATTTCTGCCTTTTGCCCCACAATTCGGGGAATTTCTGCAATTTTGCTTCAAAATTCAGGGAATTTCTGCCTTTTTGACCGAAAATAAGAAGATGAATAACTTTTTGCCATAAAAAAGGGAAATTTCTTCATTTTTCTCCAAAATAAGGGGAATTTCTGATTTTTTGCCTCTAAATAAGTGGAATTTTTGTCTTTTTCCCCCAAAACAAAGGGAATTTCTGTCTTTTTTGCCCCAAAATAAGGAAAATTTCAGAATTATTACCATGAAATAAGAAAATTTCTGCAATTTTGCTCCAAAATAATTGAAATTTCTGAGTTTTGCCCCAAAATAAGAGGAATTTCTGGATTTTTGTCCCCAAATAAGGGGAATTTCAGCATTTTTACCTCAAAATAAGGGGAATTTCTGCAATTTTGCCCCAAAATATGGGAAATTTCTGCCTTTTTGCCCCAAAATAAGAACAAATTCTGCAATTTTGTACAAAAATAAAAGAAATTTCTGACTTTTTGCCCCAAAAAGAAAAT